>NW_017307339.1:571787-600756 GCF_000935625.1 Nanorana parkeri
ATAATAGGGAACATTACAGTGTAATATTCCCCATTATAATCCATTTGTCTAATTACATAAAATAGCAGTACACAACAGAGAAATAGATTATAATAGGGAACATTACAGTGTAATATTCCCTATTATAATCCACGTCTAATGACATGATGTAAGACACCACCCACCTTCCCCCGCTCAGACTCACCGTTCCAGGAGCAGCAGCCATGTGTCGATGTGTGCACTCACTGCAGGGGGCGGGGCGTGTGACACACACACGTCTCCTGTGACTCACCTCCCCTCCCGCCGCCTGTTACTATAGACGCGGCCGGGATGGGAGGTGAGTCACAGGACCCGCCCCCTCACTGTGAAGCCCGTCGGCAGTGCGGGGCCCCGGTGTTCGAACACCGGGACCGTGCACTACCATATATTGCATGACCGGACCGCACTGAGACTGTGCGGCCCGGTACCATTTGATCCGCGGACCGGGGGTTGGGGAACACTGATATAGGGCACCTGACCCCAGCTATAGGACATTACTGACTACTGTGTAAGTGACTCTGTGGTAAGGTATGGGGGTCCTGTGCTATCTCTCTTGGGAGGGGGAGACTGCTGCTCTATGCCATTGCAGGCTCCTCACCAGTGCAGAGAGTGATCAGACTGGCATTGCCTGCCAGTGAGTGCTTTGTGCCCCAACTTGAATTGCTTGAAGTTTTCTTTAAAAGGAAGAGGAGTGCTGAAAATTGTCGGTGGGGGGAGACAAATGAGCCCAAGATAAAGATGGGGTAAATATTTGCGCCTATTCTCTGACAAAATAAAGCCCTGTTCCTGACTGCTGTACTGTATATCAGTGGTGGCGAACCTTGGCACTCCAGCTGTGCCAAAACTACAAATCTCAAGATGCATCTGCCTCTGGGAGTTATGTCTGTGGCTGTCAGAGCCTTGCAATGCCTCATGGGACTTGTAGTTCCAAAACAGCTGGAGTGCCAAGGTTCGCCATCACTGCTCTATATGCTAGATAATCCTGACCACCGCACTCTATAGAATATGTGGTATTAGACATGTGCACTGCCAAAAAATTCGTTTAGTTTTGTTTCGTTTTAAATTCGGATTTGTGTTATTTCGTTTTTCGGGATTCGTGTGTGAAAGTCAATTCGGATTCGGAATTTGAATTCGGACGAAATTCGTTAGCAGTAGTTCGTTCGACCGTTCGTTTCGTTTTCGTTTCTTATTCGTTTCTTATTCGTTTTGTTTATCCGTTCGTTCGTTTGCAGCAAAGTGGCATTTGAGGGGGAAAATGGTTTTCTCCTTTTGCTCCAACAAACGAAAAGAATAAGAAACGAAAACGAAACGAACGTTCGAAATTCGTTAGCGGTAGTTCGTTCGACCGTTCGTTTCGTTTTCGTTTCTTATTCGTTTCTTATTCGTTTCTTATTCGTTTTGTTTATCCGTTCGTTTGCAGCAAAGTGGCATTTGAGGGGGAAAATGGTTTTCTCCTTTTGCTCCAACAAACGAAAAGAATAAGAAACGAAAACGAAACGAACGTTCGAACGAACTACCGCTACCGAATTTCGGAAACGGAAATTCGGATTCGTTTGCATTCGTTATATCTGTAATTCGGAATTCGGATACATCCGAATGTCTGAATTTCCGAAAATTCGTCCGAATTTCGATTCGGAACGAAACGAATTGCACATGTCTATGTGGTATGTTCTTTTCTCACTATGCCCCTGGGTGGAAGACAATTGTACAACTGAAACTTGCTTAGCGCAGCAACCCACACATTCCTTCTAGTTCTGGCTTTCTTGAAAATAAGCCTGCACTTGTTACTTGGTTGCTCTGAATATATTACAAGGTTTTCACATAAGTGCATTATTATACATGACCTACACTAGGATGCCCTTTAAAGAATACATAGTTTGGAAGAACAAATGTTTGTTTTGATTACTCACATAACATAGCTTTCCTTTTAAAAGTTTCATTGTCATCATCTCAGTGAAAGAAGAGGTTGGGATACAATAAATAAACATACTCTTCTTTCAGGTATTTCATGAAAGATTCATCCCTGTTCAGTTTCTAGACTCTATAGGAAAAGGTCTGGGTGCCTGGCTGCAAGAATTACTTGATTTAGTACAATTCATGAATTATCTGCTTTTGAATTGCAAAGAGAAAAAAGTAGATATATTTTTATAATAAATCACATAATCGCTATTATGAAAATTGTAATGCACTGTTACCAACTCATTCTGAAATACCAGGAAAAGTTAAATCTATTCTTAAAAGTTCTCAATGAAAATTCCAACTACAAATTATGCTCTCTAGATTTGTTAATCTCAGGCCTGGTTCACACCTAGGCGATTTATCACCTGGATTGAGCCACGCGATATTGTACAAAACACAGATTTGCATGTAAGTCAATGGAGGCTGTTCACACCTTTGCGTTTCGTCGCACGGGCAAAATCGCCTGTCATGCAAAAAGATTCAGGAGCTATTTTTGGGAGGTTGTCATGCGGTTGTGGTCCCATAGATTTGCATTGAAAAATCGCCTTATGTGCATAGGCGATTTTGCACGTTTTTATGAGCAATAATCGCGCAGTTTCAGCATTACACAGCATATGACTCAGTATGACACAGCATGTGACTCCAGCATGCAGAGAGGACCTCCTACTTGTCACATGGCACACTGGCCTCAAGATGGAGGACTGTGCACTAAGCCACATTGCCAGTGAGGGATTTATCAGATTTGTACGGGCCCAGGTCTGCCAGAATGTCTGGTGGACCATTGGGTCACATATATGGACCGATTGGGACACTTTCTCCTCATCCAGCAAAGATGCCAAAGGTAATGTGTGCATGTCAATTCCTGTTTCATGTTTTCCTTGTTTATTGCAGAGTTTGTTGTTAAATTGCAGCCTTTCTTGTACTTTTGCATGCATGTTTTCCTAGCATAGGGCTTAATTTTCTCATATCAACAACTGTGATCCCAGCATGGGTGAATTTATCAAAAGTGGAGTAGACAAAATCTGGAGCAGATTTGCTCTGCAACCAATTAGCGTATCTGTCTCATTTTCAAATCTTACTCGAGAAAACTGAAGAGAAGTGCTGATTGGTTGCCATGGGCAACTGTTCCAGATTCTGTCTGCTCCAGTTTTGATAAATTCCACCCTGTGTTTTTTTTGTCAGTGACTATGTCAGTGTCTAACTTCAATGCATCCTGGGATTTTCACTTCAGCTGTAGGGCTGAAGATGTCCACTGAAGTAGTTGTGATTCTAGCAGATGAACCTTTCTGAGAACATGCAGATAGGGGCATATGTGCAAAAGGATGTAATCTAAATAGACAATCCATGCACTAAAATATTGGAACATGTATGAGGAGCTGTAGAACAGTATATATGTAATGCAATGAATTGGGAGCAGCAGCAAATGCAAGGCTCGCTTTATGGGACTATGACAGCCATCACAGCTTGCATATGCGTCGCAAAAAAATAATTATATATATATTTATATATATATATAAAAAAATTTTCAACTACCACCATTTTATTCTATAGGGTCTTGGCATTCAGAAAATATATAATGTTGGGGGGTTTTATGTCATTTTCAGGCCTAAAATGTGGAATATAACATGGGTGCAAAAAATGAAAAAAGGGCCTCAGTCATGAAGGGGTTAAGTTGAGTGTTGGCTTGAGTCGTGGTGACTGAGCCATTTTATGTAATTTTATATAAGTTTTCAGTTATGATATATTATATGGATAAGTTTGTTGTGTACAAAATAAAGGCCGTGCCCAATTTAATTCCAATTTTGGCTTTAGTGTATTTATGTGTGAAAAGTATTATTAATGTAATTATTTGGTCTATACTGTATCTCACAGAAGTGAGTACACCCATCGCATTTTTGTAAATATTTTATTATATCATTTCATATGACGACACAGAAGAAATTACACTTTGCTACAATGTAAAGTAGTGAGTGTACAGCTTGTATATGAGTGTACATTTGCTGTCCCCTCAAAATAACCCAAAACACACAGCCATTAATGTCTAAACCGCTGGCAACAAAAGTGAGTACACCCCTAAGTGAAAATGTCCACATTGGGCCCAATTAGCCACTTTCCCTCCCCGGTGTCATGTGACTCGTTAGTGTTACAAAGTCTCCGGTGAACCAGGTCCTGTGGTCTGATGAGACCAAGATAAACTTATTTGGTTCAGATGGTGTCAAGCGTGTGTGGCGGCAACCAGGTGAGGAGTACAAAGACAAGTGTGTCTTGCCTACAGTCAAGCATAGTGGTGGGAGTGTCATGGTCTGGGGCTGCATGAGTGCTGCTAGCACTGGGAGCTACAGTTCATTGAGGGAACCATGAATGCCAACATGTACTGTGACATACTGAAGCAGAGCATCATCCCCTCCCTTCGAAGACTGGGCTGCAAGGCAGTATTCCAACATGTTATGGACAACAAACACACCTCCAAGACGACCACTGCCTTGCTAAAGAAGCTGAGGGTAAAGGTGATGGACTGGCCAAGCATGTCTCCAGACCTAAACCCTATTGAGCATCTGTGGGGCATCCTCAAGCGGAAGGTGGAGGAGCGCAAGCTCTCTAACATCCACCAGCTCCATGATGTCGTCATGGAGGAGTGGAAGAGGACTCCAGTGGCAACCTGTGAAGCTCTGGTGAACTCCATACCCATGAGGGTTAAAGCAGTGCTGGAAAATATTGACACTTTGGGCCCAATTTGGACATTTTCACTCAGGGGTGTACTCACTTTTGTTGCCAGTGGTTTAGACATTAATGGCCGTGTATTGATATACAAGCTGTACACTCACTACTTTACATTGTAGCAAAATGTAATTTCTTCTGTGTCATCACATGAAATTATATAATAAAATATTTACAAAAATGTGAGGGGTGTGCTCTCTTCTGTGAGATATTGTATGTATGCTTTCTATAGTCCCATTAGTGTGCACTTAACATTAGTTAGTGCACATTAGTGTGCACTTAATAGTTAACACAAATTAATAAGCAATTTTTAAACTTTCTTCACACTTTGATTGAAAACAACACATGACAATGTAATCTGCAAGCTTTTGAAATGAAATCAAGATGCCAAGGTATCCAGTTGCCATGAGAGTTAACAAGCAGAGGACATGAATTATGCAGCAAACCTTTCCCTAATGCTTGCCCCTTGAGTGTTGACACAAGTTACAGGCCATTGTACCCTCTCCATGGTATCCCTTGGCACATCTTTAAACTGGAGTCCTTTTTGCCAAACAAAATTGTGCAAGACACATGCAGCTTTAACCACAGAGATGGCATTCTGTAGATTTAAATTTAATGCAGTGTGCATAACCCGCCATGTATTGGATAGTAGTCCGAAAGCACACTCAACTACATGGTGTGCTCTTGGCAGCCGGTAGTTGAAAACTTTTTTCTCTACAGTCAGCCCTCTACTGGAATAGAGCCTCATCATGTGTACTCCCAAGGCAAAGGCCCTATCCCCTACAAACACAAATGGTAATCCATGAGATGTTGTTCCAGGAAGGGGACAGTCCTCTGGCAGATCTAAATCATTATCTCACAGCATCTGGCCAAAGGTAGAGTATGCAAAAACACTCAAGTCTGAGCTGCTACCGTATGAGCCCACATCAATGTAGCGGAAGCACTAATTTGTTTTGGCAATCGCAAGCAGTACAAAATATAAATATTATTTGTAGTTAAAAAAAATTCTGCCACTGTTGATGGGCTGGATGACAGATATGTCTTCCATCTATTGTTCCAACACAGTTTGGAAAGTTTCAGCATTCTTCAAATAGTTGGGCAATCCTTGTCCACTCCTCCTTGGTTGGTTTTTCCATCACAAGATCATTCAGCACATCCCACATCACAGAGCATGTGTGTCGTATGATGTAACTTGCTGTTGATTTTCTGACCATGAACAAAAAGTGTAGCATTGCCAATGATTGTCTGGATGCTATGTATCTGAAAAAGAGAATATTATTATAATTATGTTTCTTTTTTACAATGAAAGGATATCAAGAATGCATTAGCTCCAGCAGCAACGTGATCAGAGGAGTGGCTCAAGAGATAACAAATCCTCAGACTATGTATACGCCAAGGAGCTTTCCTTTCTAATTCCAGTCCTAGATATGCATTCGTAAGTTTGTTTACTACATATTTCATAATTTCTAGATTTGAAAATTATGATGATCTGATAACTACTTTGCAATGTTCAGTTGTATTTTTGATAACACAAGTTTGGATCCAGTAAGTAGGTGAATGACAGGAGCTATGCCAGTGCAGTGTTCATTGAAGAGCTCTTCAAGCAGCATGTCTGACCTGTTTGCAAGTGTCAAATTGCTAATATCTGATTTCTTCTTTACATTACTGAGAGCAGCTGGGAGCATGAAAAGCAGATCAAAGAGCCTCAGGAGCTCCTACGGGCTCAGGGGCAGTCCCCCCAGCTTAGGGGCAGTCCCCCAAAGTCTAGCCACAGAACAAGGACAGAATAACCCTGTAGAGGAGAATGCACCACCAACAGCACCAACACCTCCAGCAGAATCCCAGACATCAAACTCTGGACCTCTACAGTGCCGATTAGTGGTCAGGGGGAGAAGGTCTGCCACACTATCAGAGGATACGCTCATGACAGTGCTGGAACTTCGCAAGAGGCACATTTCCTAGTGCCCATGGACGATATGCTGAAATTGAGGCCTCCAGAGAGGAAAATTTAAGTTATGAGCAAGATTGTAAATATAATTTCCAATACCCTTGCAGAATGTCTCAAGGGCTGTGTGAATACTTTCCCTGGAAAAGGTGTCCTGATGCTCCAAATGCATGGTAAGTATCCTCAGTAGATCATTGAAACTGTGAAAATACAAAGGTGGGTGTTAGAAAGGGACTCGAAGCCAGAAGGGAGCTCAAAGAATGTGTAGCAGTTATCCGTGGCAGAAAGAAGCAGATAGTTCGCTAGGGAGAGCTGCTACAGATTCTGTGTGCTCCTGTTTTGTAATGTGAAAGCAGACAAATGTAGATAAACAGGAATGCTTGCTCACATTTCCAAGGACATTTGCACGTATTGGAAATATTTTTCCCCACGTAGTTTATTGTACATTGTCCAAAACTGACCTTGTTGTTGCCAGTTGGCAATCACAGGATGGACCCAAAATCTATGGCTCTGCATTCTCCTTCTTAGAATCAGTATAGTTGTGACTATGATTGCCAGAGCTCTCCGAGCTGAGGGATCCATATATTTCAACAATGCAACACCGTCCACTCTCCTAAAAATAGGAACTCAGGTCATGGCTGTCTTTGGACGCCTGTACATCTCTATGGAGAACAAAACATGCACTACCGTGCATTTTCAAGTACAACATCACGCAAATAACCTGTAAAATAACCATGCGAAAAACATGCAACAATCGCGCAAAAACCACTATTGCCTAGGTGTGAACCAGGTCTCATACAATATAAAGGTTATTACAAATGTTCACAATAAAGATATTCTGGGTAGCAGTTACTATAATATTAATTAACTTATATTGCAAATTTAAAGATATAAAATGTCCACAATTAATTCAGATGGTTATACAATTATGGGTATGCCGCTAGGGAAGTCAGAAATGGAGAAGGATTTGGGGGTCATTGTAGACCACAAACTGAAAGGTAGTTTGCAGTGCCAGGCTGCTGTAAACAAAGCTAGCAGGGTCTTGTCCTGTATTAAAAAGGGGATGTATTGCAGGGACAAGTCTATAATTTTGCCACTTTATAGATCATTGGTTCGACCTCATCTGGAGTACGCGGTCCAGTTCTGGTCACCAGTACTAAGAAAAGATGTCCTTGAGTTGGAAAAAGTCCAGCGGAGGGCAACCAAACTAATTAGGGGTATGGAGGACCAGAGCTACGAGACAAGGCTACTAAATTTAAACATGTTCACATTGGAGGTGAGGAGATTGAGGGGGGATATGATCTCCATGTACAAAATGTTCAATAGTGGCAGCAACATTAGCGATAAACTGTTTAAAATTAACTCCATTACAAAAACTAGAGGCCACCACCTAAAATTGGTGGAAAAAAAATTCCAGCACAAGGGGCGAAGGGGGTTCTTCACAGTAAGATCAGTTAGGGTCTGGAACTCACTGCCACAGACAGTGATTTCAGCAAAGAATGTGGAATTGTTCAAGAAACTTTTGGACGATTTCTTAAGGGACCGTAATATACAGGGGTACAGGTACTCCTAGAATGAGATCCTAATAGGTTGGACTTGATGGACTAATGTCTTTATTCAACCTCAAATACTATGTAACTATGTGTATTCATAAAAAAATATCTAAAAAACACTCCTTACCTCAACCTAACGTAAAAGAGAACTATGGGGTATACCTTTTTTTGCACTCTTAGTTTCCTTATAATACAAGAATACATTTTGCTACTACTACTGTAATAAAAAATGCACCATAAGCACAATCTTGTCGGCATCCTCCTCTCCCATTCAGTGACAGCAGCTTGTATGAGCTGCTGAGCATTCATGAAAACTTATGCAGACACAGCACCTCAGGGCACATCCTATCAGAGTTCATTCACATGTGTATGAACACTAGCACATCCATCCTGCAGTTTTTCCTCTTCTCTGATGTCTTGAGCTCAGTTACTTCAAAGCAATTGGTTCTAATGTTTAAAGAATCTTTAAAGTGTGTGTAAAGCCATAGTTTCAAAAGAGTTAGGGAAAGGTTATGACCCCTGACAGGTGTTCTTTTTTATGCTGTCTAGGTTCCCTTGGGGGGATTTTCTTTCCATCCAAAAGATAAAAGCAGATAATAATATTAGGCCTTTCCACAGTGAAGTGATATTTACTACTAGACAATTAGACCAGAACAGACTTCCTCAATGGACGATTTCTTCCCCTCCTTCAGTTTCTGTTACATCTAAAAAATGATGGACCTTCCATACTTTTCTTTATCGGAGACTATCACCAGGATTCCAAAGCTAACAGTGAGGACATAGACAGTAATAAATACCTGACATGGTTTCTAACGTGTTCACATTCTATCCAAAACTAAACTTAAAAAAGTTTTGGCTTTACATGCACTTTAATGACAACAGGGTATCAATAAATTGGTGCACAACAAATATAGTTCTTATGTTAGAAAGATTCAAAGCCATCACGTATTACCTACAGACCAATAACTATAACCTCTGTTGTAAAAAAGATATTAAAGCGGTTAAAAAGAGATCATGAACAAGAACATGTGATAGAAATATTATAAGTAACAGCCTGCATGGATCTATGATAATCTGACATTAACCTCCCTGGCGGTATTCCTGAGTGTGGCTTGGGGTTAATTTTCAGTACCAAGAGAGGTAACCCCGAGCCACACTCGGGATTGCGCAAAAAAGTGTCACTTACCTTGTCCCTGCGAGCCCGGGGTGTCCTCTGCTGTGTGCGCCTGGCCGATACATACCGCCAGGGAGGTTAAAGTGTATGTAAACCCTACACTGAGTGGCAAGATTATTATGACCACCCATCAGTACTTTGTTGGGCCACGAGATGACTCCACAAGATGACTTAGTTGGGCCGCCTCGTGACTCCACGAGATGTTGAAAGGTGATGCGAGGAATCTGACACTGCACTGTTGCCCTTGCCCTACGATGCAGTGTACGGTGAACAGTGTGTTCAGAGGTCATTTGAGAGGATCCCTGATTAATATCTGCAGTAATTCGATGCACTGTTGCCCTTCTGTTGTCTTGTACCAGTCTTGCCACTCTCCGTTCTGCCCTAACATTGACTAGTCGCTGACGGCCACAATTCGCACGTTCAGACCCAGATTTTCATCTGACAGTCCAGTCTTTAAACACTTTAACAACAGCTGCTCTTGAACATTTAACAAATTCTGCTGTTTTGCTGATACTCGCTCCATGGCTCTGAACGCCAACAAGCATCCCACGTTCAAAGCCTGGTAAATCGCATTGTTTACCCATATCTTTAGGGAAAAAAAACACTTCTACTGTCGTGGTAAACAACTTGCTTCCCTATTTATAATGATCTGGCCCTCTAGCAACTTCAGCGTGAAATTATTGCTAATTTGCCTACAAACGTCAGGTGGTCATAATAATCTGGCCACTCAGTGTATAATTTATGTTTCAGTATGTATAGCATTATGCCTGAATGTATGACATTTTCTTAAGCAAATAGTTTTTTTGTGAATCTATTACCCGTGCCAGTAATAGCACCTCCTCTTTTGCAGTCTGACACATCTGAGCCACTGATTTGTATTTAGCATCAGAATGTTCAGCCTGCCCTGCATACTCCTTTAATTGGCCATTGGACTGCCTACCTAGGCAGCCCAACAGCCAACTGAAGGAGCTTGCACAGTAGGCTGATAATGCTGCTGCTAAAATTGAGGCAATGGTGTAGTGTTGCCAGTCTACAACAGAAAGTGCTGTTACTAGCAGCATCTCCAGGTTAGAAACTTTGGAACAGGGTCACAGAAAATTTGTTTAAAAAAAAATGTATAACCAAATTGTATGATATTCACCCTACGAAACTTTCTGAACATTAATTCTGTGCGAATAGACGCAAAAGTGCCTGAAGCTGCGGAGCATAGGAAATAAATATTTAGTCCTGTGTTCCTCAACTCCCTCTAATGGTCATAATTAGGGATGCATCGATACTTTGAGTACCAATGCCGATACTTGGCATTTTCACGAGAACTACTAGGGTTGCAGCGGTTGCAGCTGGGACCTGGCTCTGGCTCTCCACCACTGTCCTGAAATCATTAGTCTGTATTGTTTTAGAAAAACTGTCACATGACAATAAACAAAAATGTATCAGTACTCGTACTTGTAAGTACTCAGCAAGTACCAGTACTCGCAAAACTGGTATCTGTACATCCCTTTATTTATATTTTTAAAAACAAAATTGTACATTAAAACCAGAGATGTACAAATCCCAGGAGCTCCGTGTGCTCCTTACAAATGACAGCTGCCTCCTAACTTTTGAATTTGTCTCTAGTCTAGTCTTGGAGCTCAAAAGTATCGATACATGTACTCGTACTTGTACCGAGTACTGTACTTGGTATCTGTGCAACCCTAGTCATAATGCGGTATTACATTTGTACAGAACAAATGTTCAAAGATTTGTAGGGCAAATTGGTGATAAATAGACTCCTTAAATATTTTGTTATTCAGAAAACTCAGTGTGCAAATGGACTGGTAACTGGCTTAAAGAACATATATAGAGTTAAGATTAGCAATTTTTTCATAATGTAGTTGTAAATATTATACCCCGAGGTGTAGATTTAGAATCATTGCTCTTTAATAAATAATATAGACTGATAAATTGTCTACAATTTGGAAAAAGAGGTTCAACAGGGGCAACTGTAAAGTTATTCTTTTAATATACAGCCAGGAGGGGTAAAGCTTAATCCATTATGATGACCATTTAAATCAATGGGCTACTTTATCACACCACATAATAACAAGCAACATAATGCGTCAAGTTAATGCATCACAACAAACTGGATAAATGTGGATGGGATACTTTCTTGTATTAAAATGACAAGAGAGAATAAGTCATCATCTTGCCCCTTTGCTAGCACTACTAGCACCATTAAAACCTCATTAAAACCTCATCTTGTGCAGTGCAGTTTTGGGCATCAGTTTACACAAAGGATGTTGTAAAACTAGAAAGGGTGCAGAGAAGGGAAATTACATTTTGAGGGGCATAGATAATTGCAGGAACAGGAAAGGTTAGCTGAACTTTAGAAGAGGCAATTAAAGATGTGAAAAAGCATTTGACAGAGTAAGTTGGCCCTTCCTTAGAGAGTCCCTTAAACAAGCAGGACTGGGAGAACAATTTGTATCCAAGGTGATGGCTTTATACACTCACTTAACCGCTAAGGTAAGGGTGAATGGGGACTTGTCCGCCCCCTTCCCCATTCTTAATGGAACACAACAGGGTTGTCCATTGTCACCCTTACTATATGTCATAGTGATGGAACAATTAGCTGCTACTATTAGACAAAACCCTTTGATTATGGGCATGATCTCCCAAACACGACATAATAAAATGGCACTATAGGCTGACGACTTACTTTTTTTTATAACCTCCCCATTGATAACAATACCGAATATCCTTAAGGAAGTAAAGGAGTATGGTGACCTGAGTAATTTCCATATCAATATATCAAAATCAGAATTCCTGAATATAGCATTAACCTCCCTGGCGGTATGATTATGTCAGGAATTTTGTACCAAAAGCGGTACAATAGTTTGATACATAAGTGTAATCATAGCAGATTACATTGTATTGTGTGTATTCTATGTACATTACAACTTTTCACTTTTGAATTTCCCGCCTGCTGTGACGCCCGAAAACGAAACTAAAAGTCAGAGGCCGGCTTTAAGTTTCATTTTCGGGCCGCGTACAGCAGAGGACGCCACGGGCTCGCAGGGACAAGGTGAATGTCACTTTTCTCTGCAGCCCCGAGTCTGGCTCGGGGTTACCGCTCCTAGCATTGAAAGTTCACCCCGAGCCAGACTCGGGATTACCGCCAGGGAGGTTAACGAGCAAGGCACAAGAGGGTATTATGAAAAGTTACTCATTTAGATGGCAACCTAATTATATTGTGTATCTGTGTATTAAAGTTCCTAAAGATCTTTATTCACTATATACAATTAATTTTAGGGACTGGTCAGACAGGATTTTTGATCAATTCCACACATGGAACTGTCTGAGTCTGTCATGGATGGGCAGAGTAAATGTCCTAAAAATGGACATCTTGCCGAAGATCATATACAGGTTTCAGACAGTCCCTATTTTATTACCAAAATCCTTTTTCCAGAAACTTAAGTCGGCTGCAATGAAATTTATGTGGGCTAACAAACCCCCACGGATCAGTGTAAAAACACTGATGAGACCAAAACAAAGAGGAGGGTTGGGAATCCCGAACATCGGATTGTACCATAAAGCGGCCTTGCTAATAAGAATATTGGATTGGATACATGGTGGCCAATGTAAGGGTGGAGTAAAATTGGAGACTGAAACATCCCCTATACCATTAAGTAAAGTACCTTGGTTGTCAATAGAGCATAGGCCCAAGGGGCATACACTACCTTTCTTGGTAAGACCGGTGCTACAAGTTTGGGATAGGTCCATTACAAATAACATTTATCTTCTAGACCCGGGCCTCTGTCACCTATTACAGGAAATCCACAATTTCTGCCAGGTATGCAGGTGGTTCCCTTCTTAAACATGGAGAGTAGTTCCATGGAACGAGCATGGCAAGTCCTAGGAGATAGGAAAAGAAGAGTTGAAAATAGAGCTGAGACCGGAGAAACAAATAATGGGATACCTACATATCTGGTGGAGTTGCCCAAGAATACAGCCGTTCTGGGAATCGATATTTGAAATATACCGTTCAGTTGAAGCATCAAATATTGAAAAGGACGACCCCCTATTGGCAGTATTATCATTGTTCCCTGGCCCCATAAAAAAGATAAAAAATTATATTCTAAAATTTGTAATGGTGGCTGCCAGAGTAGGTATATCACGTGGGTGGAAGTCCATGATACTACCTACAGTAGAGAGTTGGGGGAACATAATGGAAGAAATAGGATACATGGAGGAACTCTGTGCAAGGGATGCAGACAGGAAGGCTAATTGGGATAGTGTGTGGGAAAAGTGGTAAGCGTATAGACAGCCAGAGGAATATAAGAAACTAATAAAGAGGGACAGCAATATAGAAAGAAACCAGAAGTAATAAATGTATATTGACAACAATTGAGAAATTTAAATAACATATTTAGTTTTTGTTTTTTCCTTTTGTATATATACACTAATTGGTGATATTGCATTCGACCATATATGAATGATAAGTAGAAAGGAGGAGGAATATCCTTGTCTGAGATGGAGGGAAGGGTTAGGGAGGGATAGGGGACATATGGAGAGGATAAAAGCTCAAGGTGGGTAAGGGTGGCATAACACAGGGTTAAGTTAGTTGGATAGATCTAGGGATTTTGTATGTTTATTTTGTTTAAGTAAAGATAATGTAAAGATCACTTATAGAGGGAAGGGGTGGAGGGGAAAGGGAATAAAGGGGTTTCACTATAATAAGCCGATGCTAGTGTATATAGATTTGTAGCACGGAATTGTACACAACGATTAAATACACGAATAGGGTAGGGAGTAAAGGGACTGCACTATAACAAGCAGAAGGTATTGTATAGGGATTTGTAGTAAGGATTACACACAATGACAACACAAGAGTAGAGTGAAGATACATGTATAGGAAGGACGGAGAGTAATAATAATAATAATAATAATAATAACAATAACAATAAAAACATATTAAACAAAAAAAAAGATGTGATATCATCACCTTGTATACCTATACATATTATATATAGAAAATTCAGAGCATGTTTGGCTGACCGAAGGCAGGAGAATTCAGCCGTACTGAGTCGGTGTTCTATCAAAGTTTGTGACTGTGTTAGAATGTGTGACCGGTGATGTAGTCACTCATTTTAACGTAATCCCACCCAGTTTTTCGGCGGTGGAATGTGTGACCACATCAGGACTGATCAGCTGTTCCAGTGCAGATCGGTTCTCCTGCACATGCCATCTGCGATGCTGATCTGCCCTGGAACAGCTGAGAAAGCGCTGTAATTCTTCACCTTTTGCCGGTCACATATTCCACCACCGAAAAAGTGGGCGTGAACAAGTTAAAAAGTGTGACACCGTGACTGGTCACACATTCCAACTCAGTCACAATTGTTGATAGAACACCGGAGTGAATAGCCGACCATCGTTCTGCTCTGTTCACTTCGGCTCGGTTATTCACTTGGCTGCTTTCGGCAGCTTAGTGAAAAACCCTGAACGTTTTTTTGTGACTGAAAGAAAAGAGGTTTAACATCCACACAAGGAAAAAACATTAATTACAGTAAAAGTGTGAAAATGTGAAATAGTCTTCTACATTTTTAGAGACACTGTGATACTTTTTAGACAGAAGGTAATAGGAAACCCAAAAATATTAGAGTTGTCACCTCACTTAGTAGGGATTTCTTTTCACTTCTGTGGCATCTCTGGGTAGTAGGTGAATGTCAATAAGCTGGTTTGAGCAGCCAAAAGATGATAACGAAACGTGTATAGTTACATGTACACTGTTGAGAAGATAGCTCAGCACATGCAAATAGTTTTCTATGACAAGTAATGCAAGACCAGTATGAAAATAACAACAACTGTATACTATATGGCAATTGAAATGTTCACTTTAAATGCAGATAAAAGACACACACTGCATCTCATAGAAATTAGGCAACCTGTATTTCTTGGACAAGTTGGCAATTATTAGGCAATCCCTGTTGGTCACTGCTTAAAAATAAGGTTAGCTTTTTGTTTTGCAAATACCAAGATAAGGTACCTTTTTTATGGTTGTGAAAAGTCAGCAGAAAAATCTAATGAATATCAATTTAAACTTCAAGTCAACACATCTCTATTATTAATTGGTCATTCTCAGATGTCGAAAAGCATTCTTAGCTTTCTCTAGAGGTGCAAATATTAAAATGCCTGTAATACACAGTATCTTTGTGGGAACATCCACTTGTCAACCATTATGAACTGTCATCTTTTAAAATCTGAATACATTATTAAGCAGTATCTGAGTATGGTGTTTGAAAAATATTCTTATGTGTTGTATTCAATTGCTAGAATAACATATCACACCATATATGAACAGAATGCCAATGTAAAAAACATATGCAAGCATTAGACATGGTTGCATTAGCAAACTAAAAGGACATTACTTATGCAAATTGGAAAAATGCATTCACATCGTGCTTAATCATTTTATAGTGTGTTAGGATCTGTCTACTGTGTAGGCACCTGGCATTGAGACAGAGATATGAGTGTGAAAAGTTAAAAATAAAGTTTAATTAAAGGTCTAAGGAAATTGAAAATAGCCAGTTAAAAAAAAAACAAAAAAACAAAACAGTTCAAGGTTAAAGATATTTCTTTGAAAGTGAGAAAGTGCTCACCCTCTGGGAATCTAAGAGCATAACATTAGTTATCAAAAAGTAATGGGCATTAGACATGTGCGATTCGTTTCGTTCCGAATCGAAATTCGGACGAATTTTCGGAAATTCGGACATTCGGATGTATCCGAATTCCGAATTACAGACATAACGAATGCAAACGAATCCGAATTTCCATTTCCGAAATTCGGTAGCGTTAGTACGAACGTTCGTTTCGTTTTCTGTTCTAATTCGTTTCTTATTCGTTTCTTATTCGTTTCGTTCGTTGGAGCAAAGTGACATTAGAGAAGGAGAAAAATATTTTTTCCCCCTCAAATGTCACTTTTGCTGCCAACGAACGAACGAAACGAATAAGAAACGAATAAGAACAGAAAACGAAACAAACGTTCGTACTAACGCTACCGAATTTCGTCCGAATCCGAATTCCGAATCCGACTTTACTTTCACACCCGAATCCTGAAAAACGAAATAACACAAATCCAAATTTAAAACGAAACGAAACGAATTTTTTGGCAGTGCACATGTCTAATGGGCATTCATTTCAACAGCAATAGTCTTTCTAGGCTGAAAAAAATGTTGTGTAATCACTAGTTCAGCCATAGCTTTCAGAGTAGCATTGTATTAAATGCAATACTGTTAAATTGATCTATGTTCTTCCTAACTCTTTCACTGCCAGCAGTGCCTATAACCTTTACAATGAGCACCAACGGGACAAGGCTAAACAATTGAACCATTTCGTAACCTAGAGTAGAGTAAGGAAATGACCAGCTCTCCTTTAGACAATTTTAGTAAAAACTGACCCCTCTAACTCCATCACACACTCTCACAAAGTTCTGCCCCCAAATTTAGTAGCCTTGTCTCATAGCTCTGGTCCTCCATCCCCTTAATTAGTTTGGTTGCCCTCCGCTGGACTCTTTCCAGCTCAAGGACATCGTTTCTGTGGACTGGTGACCAAAACAGGACCGAGTACTCTGGAAAAGGCTCTTGTCCCCAACGGCATGGGGAAAAGGTGTTTTTCCAGGGGTGACCATGGAAAAGCACCCTCCCAGTGCTAAGGGCATGTGGCCTGGTGTGGGAGGGAGGGCGCTCGCACCCCCCTTTTCCAGCCCTGCCAGACCTATGCACGGATCAAGGGTCTGGTATGGAATTTTAGGGGGGGCCCCACATTCCCTCCCAATTGTTTGGGGTGGGGTTACTCCTTAAAATTCCTACCAGACCTTAAGGGCCCAGTGTGACTTTGAGGGGGAACCCCTCACACTTTTTTTTTTTACACGGGGTCCCTTCTAAATAGTCCTACCAGACCTTAAGGGGTTTTTTTTCTTTAGAAATGTCAGTTTTGCTGCAGCAGGTTCTATGCATCATACAGATTTGCCACTTTAAAGGCAGGTTAGGGGACCCCCAGACATGATATTTAAAAGTAATTTTTCATTTTTATTGTTATCCTTTAAGTGATGTTAAAATCACTGCTCCTTTAAAATTTTTATTTTTTAAAAGTTTTTTTCATTGATTCATGTCCCCCAGGGCAGTACCCGGATCCCCATACACCTTTTATGGCCAATAAATTGTATATAAGACCTCTTAAAAGGAGTCAATTTTGAAAGTTCTACCCCCATAGACTTGCATTGAGTTCGAATTCAAACTTTTTGGATGTTCGGCTCATCACTATTTACAATACACTATTTTGGTATATGCCCTTCGAAGTCTTTTATTTCAGATGTTTTCCAGCCTTCTTCTTCAAAATATTCTTTTTATAGAACCAAAATCAATGGTAAATTAAACTTTTTATCTGCACAGAAAAGGTAAAATATGTTAAAAGTAGTGGGTGAGAGCATTTTTTTTGGGGGGGGGGAATCTTTACTAAAACAAATGTCTAATTGAAGTACCATATAATATTGGAGGTTATATAGGCTATTCACAAAGCTGCCAAAGGCGGCCAAGTGAATAACTCAGTCGAAGTGAGACGCACGATGTTCGGCTATTCACTCCAACTCAGTATGGATGATTTCAGCCGCATATTGGCTGAAATCAGCCGTACACCGGCTGACTTCGGTCAGCCAAACTGCAGAGGGACATCGACTCAGCCGATCCAACATCTGGATCGGCTGAGCCGAAGCTCTGGCAGCTCACTTGCTGCTGGTCGCCCCTATTCTCATAGGTGCCGAACGGCAATGAGTGAATAGCCCAGTGCTGCCAAGTGGCATTCAGCTTGGCTATTCTGCTCGGTACCTCTGAGGTACTGAGCAGAATAGAAAAAGAGTGAAAAGAATGGGGAAAAAGGTTGAAAAATAATTTACAAATGTAAATAAATAGGAAAATAAAAAAAAGAATGAAAATAGTTTCAAGAAAAGAAAATTAAAAATAAAAAAGCCGGCAAAGGTGCCAGCAAAAGAAAAACAAATGGGTAGAGCTCCACTGTTTCCTATTGGCCAGCACCTGCCACAGTCTTCCAGCAGGTCCCGGCCAATGGATAACAACAGGGCAGAGATGGCCGTGACGTTACGGCCGGCTCCGCCCTGTTGTTATGGTTTAATGACAGATGAGTATCCGCAGATCATTTGGGGACACTGATCTGTCATTATAACTGGACAGAGCCAGCTGTGAGATCACGGCTGGCTCTGCCCAGCTGTCATTTGCGTGTCAACCTTTCTCCAGGCTTCGGCTGGATCCGTTCGTCTCTTTAGTGAGTAATAGTGTCGGAGACACCATATAATGTTGGAGATTTATTTTTTTAACGCAGTTAACTATTTATTATAGAGACAATGCTTAGTGGGAAATAACTATTATCAAACGTGTATTAATCATTAAATATTTTTGGTATAACAATAAATGTAGTTCAGCATTGAAAAGGAAGCTGTTCTATTGTTGTTAGGTGTAGCAGAACCTTTTCTTTCAATAGTTTTACTGTGGTACAGTCATGAACAGTGACAGACAAAGTTACCATGGGGCCCCTGTACAAAAATTATGTTTGGGCCCCTCTGACTAAGCTATACCAATCTATAACAATTGTTATTTCAGCAATAAAGTGTAATGATAACTAAAAACTAATGTTCACATGGCTAAAAATTACTATTGTAATGGCAAGTATTATGCATGATATTTATGTCTGTCTATTACCCACTTCCTTACCAGGACATTTTTCAGTTTTCAGTGCTGTGAAAGTTGAGTGAGAAATCACACAACACTGTAACACAATTCATTTTATATAATTTTTTTAGCCAGATAGAGCTTTCTTTTGGTGGTATTTAATGACTGCTTTGTTTTTTAATTCTGTGCCTGTGTCATACACTTTACCAGCTCTGAAGGCACTGGATGTTCAGTCGGAAAAGAGCAGGAGGTCTATGCTATGTATCTGCAACAGCATCTTTGTACAAAGCTCTGGCAGATAGATGACATAGCTGCAGCACTGAGTGATCTTTTATGAATAAACATTCAGTGCTTTTGGAGCCGGTACAGTATATGACACAGTCCGGCATAGCTAAAGATTCATTCATTGTAGTAAAAGATCACAGTCCCGCAGTGCTGAGTGATCTTTTACTACTATGAATGAACAATTATCACTGCAGGGTTGTTTGAAAGAGCTACTGGTGCCCTGTAAGTTTACTAGCAGACTTCACACTGGCGTGGAGCTATAGCCAGCAGTAACATAAAACAGAGGTGTTTTTATTCCACAATGAGCTACCAATCTTATGCACTGGTCCCCTGGTGGATAAGATAAGACTTTATTCATTTTTATGATACTTCTTTAACCACTGAGAGTGATATATACAACAGATAGGAGGAATACATGGAAGAACTATAAGAAACTTGAAGATCAAGGAAGGATGTCCCTCAACCTGAATCTGTAGAGACAGTGAATTATAAAATAAGCAATGAAAACAATACAAAGCATGGGCAACAAAAATCCTCAGTCACTGATAAAATACCTATTGAATATGTTAAAAGAACATGAAATAAAATTAAGGAAGAGTTTTTTTCAAATTGTAAAAAGCATTTACAAAGCAACCATATCCATGCTTCTTTGGCTTTGTCAAGGCATTTAATTGAGCAGGACATCCTTATAGAAACCCTTTTAAATAAGTGTATATGTAAAATAGATGTCAGTCTCATAGCCACTATTCTTAGCATACAGTAAGGATATGAGAATAGATACAAAATGTGACTATGCGATAATGGTAGAAAGAGGTGTATACCAAGGATGTGTTCTTTCTCCACTACTGTTCAGTAGAATACAGATATGGTGTAGAACAAAAAGGATCTTGCCAATCAGCTAGAAGGACATGGCCATTAATGAAGAGGTGCTGCAAAGAGTTAAAGAAGCAAAACGACATCTGTTGGAAGGAAGAGAAAATTTAATTTTCTTAACCATATTACAAAAAACAAGCAAGGAGAGTAAGGAAAATTAAGGAAAAGGGGGAAGAATATGGAGGATAAATGACATCCAGAAAATGACAGGCAGCCATGATGTAAAGCATAACATTAATCTGTCAAAAGGCAAGGTTCACCAAAGTGGTCATGTCTGTGATAATGGGGTTAAAATAACTTACTTAGCTTAGTGATATGAGCCTGATATGTTACTGCAACATAACCATATAACGTTGCACTACCATAGAACACTATAGTGTATGATGCCATTACAGCAAATTATGTAAATAGACGCGAGAACAAATTGCACTGTAATAACATATTACACCAACCTGCAACTGCACATTTTATCACTCTGCAAGACCATAGACTGCAATAACACATTATATCAACCAGCAGAAAAATAAATGTAAATAAATAAATCAGCCGTACCAGCCTGAAGTGAATAGCCGAACAGCATTCGGCTCACTTCACTTCAGTTCGGTCTTTCACTCGGCTGCCTACGGCAACTTAGTGAATAGACCCCATTGTGATTAGTTTAGATTTTGGTGTTACACCGGTGTTTAGTGTAACATTCTTGTGTCACATTGGTAGTTATTATAAATTCTCATATTATATTTGTGGTCACTGTAAATGCATTTGTTACAGTGGTAGTCTGTGTAGTTACATAGTATTTGAGGTTGAATAAAGACATTAGTCCATCAAGTCCAACCTATTAGGATCTATAAATTTTCCTTTTACATTGGAGGTCAGTATTAATTCCTCTGCTATATTAGTAGCTGGACTATTGCATTCATGATATTGGTTCAGTGGCAGAATGGCCCTGTTACATTGGTGGTCAGTTAAGTGCTCCCAATCATTAGTGTTTAATGGAAGAAGGTCCTATTGTCTTTGGATTAAGGGCCCCGATTCATTGGGTTCCTACCCCTCTGCACCGTCAAATACCCACAGACAATCTGACCAGGTTATTTTATTCACTATAAGTATCCTGGCTCTCATTTTGACACAGGGATTCCAAAGACCATTATAGGCAGATGTCCCTGCGCACCTTATCATAATTCAGAGGAGTATGTGAACAGTCATGTCTATGTCTAAAGGTTTTACACAGAACTATTTAGTATGAATACAGTTGAATTTTAAGAAGGTATTTACAGAGAAGTTGTTAAATCACAATAACTGGAAAAAAGACAAAACCTGCTAAACAATAACGATGTGCTTATTGCAGTTCCCGAATCATATTCATCACCCAATTCAGGGGGTACAGGCATGATAGCTCCTCTCATCTGCTTGTCTTGAGGAGCACCATTTTGTTTGCTAGGTAACTCAAAGAAATTGGTGGTCTCTGTCATATTTCCAGATACCAATTGGTGAGTTTATGATATTGGTGTAATTGTATTGTTGTGTTTGGTTTTAAAGTGTTGATAAAAGTTTTTTAAAAATGCTTAGTAAAAAGAGCCTTTTTTATCTAGTGTTACATCTCATAATCAAAAAAGACCTAAAATACATGGCTTTGTATGATGTAGAGAATCAGTACCATTAAAAGTGCTATTTTAACTTTTTACCATTCTGCTCTTGCTGAGAATTCACAACAGCACAATAAACATGAGGCAAACTAAGCATCTAAACGTGGGGGACGCTGGCATTTTGCAGATGCCTCTGTTAGGCCAAGTTTGATGAATTTCCTCCTTTGGGTATTGCCAGCTGGTACAGCAGGACAGTAATCAAAATAAAAACAACATGCAATGCCTGCAAGCATACTGTCAAAGAGATAATTCTGTTTTATAATGTGACCTGTTAAATTCTTACCGCCAGATAATTCTTAGGAATGTCACCTCTACATAGTGCAACGTATCCAAACAGATATGCACACATCAGTGCAAAAACGAAATTCAGCAATTATATATGCACAAGCTCGCTGATGTCAATAGAAGCAGGTGCCGCCTATGTCACTCCTTAGCTTTTACATTCAGGTATTGGTCATCACAGTGCATGTAAATAGAAAGTTGGCATCAATGATAATATAAATCTATAGCTCACCTAACTAAAATTTTAAGATAAACTCTGTGCCTAGTTTAAGGTGTGCTCTCTCCAGCACCTTACTGCCTGATCCTTCCCAGATGAATTGTTAAAAAGCAAAATAATCAAAAACATTATCAATAGGCCTGTATTGTAAGCCAATGCAAAGACGCGTAATGATAAGAAAGTCTCTGTCACCAAAGTCAAAGTTTCAAACAAAGCTGTCTCTGTAGAAAATAAAGCATAACCATAAACGGACGCTTATGCGAGTGCCGATCTTCTGATTCCCCAACAGCACTCAGTGGGGGACAAGGAGACTGACATTCCCAGAGAACCACTAAGAACTATTGAGTGCTTTGGGGGACCAGGAGATCGACACAATAACAAGAAACCAGCTGGCAAATCAACTGGCAATTTCTCGTCAATAAAGCAGTGTTCAGTGGCATGGTCAGCAGGATAGAGAACTATTGTATGTGCATTCTACTTTAAAGGGACATCTTTGATTAAGGCTTTTACTTTGGTGACAGAGTCACTCAAAGGTTTGGGAACCCATAAGAACAAATCATATTTCACTTTAGTAAAGGAATAATCAGCAAAAAATGTATTTTCAACTGGCACTATAAATTACAGTGCTCAGCAATGAAGTTGTATGTTGAGATATTTAGATTGCAGTTCTTTTTTTGCTAACTCTTTTATTTTGAAATATATTCACATAATACACAGAGAGTGTAAAACATAGGGGTCTATTCACAAAGCTGCCGAGGACGGCCGAGTGAATGACCGATCAGAAGTGAAGTGAGCCGAACACTGTTCGGCTATTCACTTCAGGCTGGTACGGCTGATTTCAGCCGTATATCGGCTGAAATCAGCCGTACATCGGCTTGCTTCGTGTGGCTTCGGATCAGCCGAACATGCTCAGCATGTTCGGCTGATCCGAAGTGCAGAAGGAGTTCGACTCAGCCGATCCAACATCTGGATCGGCTGAGCCGAACCTCCGGCAGGCTTCTCACTGCTGTTCGGGCTATTCTGAAAGATCCCGAACAGCAGTGAGAGAATAGCCGAATGCCGCCGAGCGGCATTTGGCTCGGCTGTTCTGCTCGGTCCCTCAGAGGCACCGAGCAGAACAGAAAAAGAGTGAAAAAAGTAGAAAAAAGTAAATAGAAAACGATTGTGCAGAGCTAGCAGTGACAGCTAGCTCCGCCCAATAGTTTCCTATTGTCCGGCGGCTCTGCTGCTGTAAAAAAAAAAATAAAGTTAAAAAAAAATGTAAAAACTCTCCCTGGGGCCCCGGGAGTCTCCCGCTCCCGGCCGCCAAGGAGAGAAACACAGCTGTGTCTTTTTTTCTTCATTCTGGCACGAGCGATGTCAGAATAGAGAAAAAAATAAATTCCCATTCAAAAGCATTGAGAGTTTACTATTGGCTATTTCAATTTGCAATAGCCAATAGTAAACTAGCATTGTTCCCGCCCTCTGCTGGTGGACCTGGTGGGGAACTGCAAAAGAGGGGGTCCTGGTGCCGAAGCTAGCCGAAGGATCGGCCGAAGCTACGGCCAGATCCTTCGGCAGCTTTGTGAATAGACCCCATAGTAAACATAGTAGATAATAGCTTATCATTTTGATAACATGTTGTAATACTTAATATTCAATGCATTTATATTTTAAAAACAAAGCCCTACAAAAAGCTTATATTGCATTTCTATCTGCAAATATATTTTGAATGCTAGTTGTTATGTTTTAAAGTCATAGATAGGCGGAATGTGACTGGCAACACACAAAGTAACCATGGATGAATTACAAAGCTTTGAAATTAGATCTTCTGGAAAAATTCCTAATGTAAACATAAACAAAGGCAGTAGGTACAAGCAAATGTGTTTGCAAAGACTTATTGCTTTTGTTTATATAGAAATATTTTTTTAATATGTGTTAAATAAAATGTATGCTTAAGAGAATGAAAGAATACTTAGCATCAACAAGAAATGTTTTAAAAAAAATATGTTTTAATTGAAAATATTTTAAAATGACAGCGCTCAAGAAATAAGATACAGCTTGCTTGCAAACATAAAAACTCAGATATATGGCAGCAATCTACAAGGTAAAAACTGAACATAGTCGTTGTTGCCATTGAAACAGTTGTTAATACGTATGCTAGAAAACTCCAGGCAGACAGATAAATACAAAGAAGAAATACATATAAAGAGCTGTTTTATTTGCCAAAGTATTTATATTTTTGTTAATCCATTCCAAAAAATGTATACAACCCCCAACAAAGCAAAGCCAGGTGGATGTCCCAGTTACAGTTAAGAAATACTATGGTGCACTCTCTCCAACTCCAGCCTGCTGACTAGAGAAAACAGCAGATTGATGGGGTCATCCCTCTGCTCACTATGCTTTTACAAATTCACTATTGACCCTCTAAGCCAAATATTTCTTGAAAGCAGACAACTTGCAAAAGTTAAAAAGTGACACTAAACTCAGGAATTACACATTACAAATGCATTCAAGTACCTTAACTATTAACAAAAATGTATCATATTTGTGTATCACTCGGCTGTAGATCCTCAAATCTTCTCTGAATTGGTGCTGACACTGTCCTTCCTTCTGGAGGGTGGCTACTTTTATTCTCCATGGTCCCAGTGTGTTGTAAAGTAGCCATCACACCAAGCTCACTCCCGTGATGGACTACTATCTCAATACAAATGAGTAAACTAAATTATAATTAGATTATATCCATCACAGGTGTGAGCTTGGAGTGGTGGCTAGTTTACAAAACAGACAGGGACCATAGTGAACAAAAGTGGCCACACGTCAAAAGGAAGCACAAATTCAGAGATGATTTGAGGATCTACAGCCAATTGAAACCCAAATAAGCTACTTTTTAAAAAATCATTAAGATACTTGCATGTATTTTAAAGATTTAACTTCGGAGTTCAATGTCACTTTAAAAGAGAATGTCTATTGCCTCTGAATAACACTAAAAAATGTTTTTCTGCTGTAGCTTCAAGTTCTTCAACAGAAATGCATTAAAGTGTTTTTTGGTACACACAAATACAATACAGATCTTGAAAATGCACTCAATAAAAATTTTAATTACATACATTTGTTAAAAATCTTTCACACATGCAGTACAACCAAAACAACTATAATTAAACAGTAACCAAGTTACAGTTACACAAAACTTTATTAGTCATAAAATGTTTAAACACACTCAAATGTGCCATGACCAGGACTATAAGAAAGCAACATGAAAGAGCAAGTAAATGTCAGTACAAAACACTTCTCAAATATAGACTGTGCACATTGAACTGTCTCTATTGCGCCAGGATGTAGAGACTAGCAAAACAAATGTCAAACGCACTCATCAATTTATCACCAGCTTTAAAGCAAGGTGCACATGGAAGTGCTTCAAATAATACAACAGCAAAAAAGTTTCCCAGCACGCTCACAAGCCAGAGTTTAGTGTCACTTTTTAACTTTTGCAAGTTGTCTGCTTTCAAGAAATATATGGCTTAGAGGGTCTATAGTGAATTTGTAAAAGCATAGTGAGCAGAGGCATGTTCCTTAACAACACTTTTCCAAGTAGCCCATCTAATTGACTTTTACTCCTGTCCTTTCTCTCCCAAGATAAGTTGCTGTATAAAGGATATCAAGTCAAATTCAGGTACTTACGTTAGTTGCATTTGAAAGAATACATTAAATGAACTGCTAATGAACACAGAGCAGCATTAATTTGTGTCATATATACAGTACATATCTGCCTGGAGTTGAGCCTTGTTATCATGCCTACAGCTACGATAGTTGCATCAATACCATGGAAGAGATCCACCATGGACACTGCTGGAGCATGGAGCCCCCCCCCCTCCCTGGAACGTAGGTGGATGGAGCTTGCATGTACAGTGACTGCACTAATGGAGGGCAGAGAAATTACAATCACTATCCTGTGATCCTAGAGCTACCACTTTCTTTGCCAAAGGATAGCCAAACAAGATGGGGTGGTCTAGTGACATGAGAAAACAGGTGTAATTTAGTCATATTCCAACTGTTAAAACAAATCCAGTGTTACTCTAACACTATTGGAACCAAAATGTGTTCTTCCAGCTGGAAACTAAAGTAGCTTATAGCTCATTAAAGGTATACGCTTTAAAATTATGCCTGCAGCTGGGATAGTTACAGTATATCCTTCTCATGACTTGGATCCATCATGGATCACTGCTGAGAGAAGACTTTCCATTACTTAATTTGGAGCCTTAAGGAATAACAGAAGTCAGACAATTGGAAATGAGAGGAAAAAACAAAAATAGGGAAAAAACTGAAAAAAGCAAGGATTTAGGGGGGAAGCATATCAAGTATGAATGGGATACAGTAAAAGAATGAGGAAGAAAGGATACTGTCTTTCAGACATTTTAAACACAGATAGGTGAAAGCTATAAAAACAAATGGAGTATGTTAAATGTGATCCAAGAAGACAAAATTTTGAGAAATTTAGTTATAGAGTTGTTTAATATATATCACTATTTTCATAAAAAACTTAACACTTGTAAGTTCTGAAGAATCTTTCAAAAGATTTCCAGACCACTTTGAGTGTGATAGCTGTGTTGATATCTCCTGAATATCTGACACTACTCTGTAGTAAGGAGATACATAATATTAATGCATATATTTATTGCTTTATTAATGATTGAATTTACAAACTCTCATTGGTATAATCATATTCAAGTCAAATCATTGTCCAATAAGTAAGGACAGATATGAGTTTCAGTACATCCCCAGGAGAGGATGTTCAGAAAGGAATGAGGCAATACTAGCTGTGCTATCTGAGCTGCATAATATTTTGTTTCGTCAAGACTCCCAACGTCCCTTGTGGCTCAGGTGGTTGTAGGGGTTGCTTACTCATTTGAGGATTTAAAAGTGTAGAAAATCACCATATGAAACAAAGTATTCTAGATGGTAGTGCTTGTGAAAAGTGTGGAGGAACAGCAACTATGAGGAATCCAAGACCTCCAGGAGGAGTGCTATTTTGACTGATGCAATCCTGCCCAGCCATACAATTCAATGAAACTTCCAAGGTATTAACAAATGCCTAAGTAAAGGAGATTAGTTCTCTGCAAATAGCAAATCAGTTAAGTTAAACTGAAAGTATTGATGAAAGGATTGCTTTATAATAGGAGTAACTGCTGTGAAGTTTTAATTATTAAAACAAAAACCAAAAAAACATTAGTGACTATACCTCAAAGGAGTGACCATAACTCAAATATGATGTGCAGCAAGATAGTAAGGACATCTAGCATAACTACAAAAACCAGTAGGCGGGTATGCTAATGCAGCCACTATGGTACAGCAAAGACAAATACTATCTTAAGGTGCATGACCATCACTGTTTGATATAGGAGAATGTAAACAGGTGTTTCAAATGAGGAACTAAGTTGATAAGCATAAATGGTATGACATAAGTTAAGACTAAGACTACTACATAAGACTGCACAAAGTGACTTACTATAATTTGTGTAATTCAAAAATAAACATTCCTCATGGCACTGAAAAATCCACTGGGGCTGTAATCTAACCACTTGTGTAACAGAAGTAGGCAGCACAATCTTTGCAGTTCTGATTTAATGACCAGGTAAAACTTAAAATGTTTGTATATGATAGAAGTAAGAAAGTACCCCTAGATGGTGCCCAAAACTTTTTATTAAGCAGAATATAATAGTCAATTACCCTTACATGTAGAAGTAAGGCAATGGTCACCAAGTTACACTTGCAGCAGGGAGAACCCTTATGGTAAAGCTCCCCTCTGTCAAACAAAGACAGCAAAACTTACACATTTCAGGACTCCATATTTTCCTCAAAGTGGCATCAGCTTCAGAGACTCTAGGATAAATTGATGCTGGTATGCATGCTCATCTAGCAATCCCAGCACCACGTCTCCACTTTGATCAATCTATAAAATAGATCAAAGCAGTGAATCAACTTTAAAACACTATTCCAAATAGGCAATATCCAAAAAAGCAAAAGACTCACTGGGGTTGATTTACTAACCTCACAAACACGCCACAAACACGCCATGCAAAAACGCGCGCGTGCGCGTATACGCTTGGCGCGGAAGCGTATGCAGGTTATAAAGATGCTTGATAAATACTACCAACGCGCGCGCATGGCGTGTTAAAATGCCGAGGACTCAATAGGGATGTGCAACAACCAACAAACAGCAAAGGGAAGCCCAGTGGCTGAGCAGTTAGAGGACCTGCCACACAACACCTATTTCCCCGGTTCAAATCCTGCATCAAGTGAGTGGAATTAATCCACATACAGCAATGCAAACATCCTGGCCAAAATCAGAAAACTGATAAATCTACAGACACAAAAATATAACAACAACATTACATATATGGCAATGACACAAATGGAAATGTGTACATCATTTCTATGCTGTTGTGAATGGCTTCCAAATGGTACATATGCACCTGCGAAAATCCTGCGCGCAAGTAGTCGTCTATGCGCGCATATATTCTCATATCGCGCGTGTATTGCGCTCATATCCACATGCTATTAATATATTAAAAACATGACATTTTTGACACTCTGCACAAGATGA
>NW_017307339.1:601703-604234 GCF_000935625.1 Nanorana parkeri
GTGTGAATTAGCTGCATGTTGCGTTGCTTGTGTTGATGAATGCAGGAATGTGAATGCATGAGCTAACCTTTTTTTGATCAACTGTGATGCACTCATGTTTTTGGGGTATTAATTAATTAGTGTAAAAATGAATAGTGTCTCTCCATAAGTTGAATGAGGAACACATGAAAACTGGCAGGTGAAAATAAGTTGCCAAAAACAAACACCTCTGGACGGCACAGAATGGATGAAAAACGCGCCGCTCAAATTTATCCGCCATGTGCGCGTGTTTGCTAGAATTACGAAGAAATCGTGCAGGATTGGCGTGGTCGTGTTTCTAGGATCAAAAAACGTGTGAACTTGCTCATGCACATGCGCAGTTGCCTGGAGCACATCCGAACACGGCACTGGTGTGTAAGTACCTTATTTTGGAATACTGTCTTTTACCAGTTTGTAAGTGTTATGTAGAATGTTTGTATGCACAGAAGCATAGCAATAACATATGTATCATATGTATGATTTGTACATGTATGGCAGTAGTAGAAATATGATTCTAGCACTTGCAAATTTTTTTTATAGTGGCGTGCAGCCGATGGCGCATATTACACGACACGCGCGCAAGTAAATACATAAAAACGCGCCATGCCTGCGTGAAACCGCGCCATGATGTACGTGTTCGCTTGGTAAATGCATTTCTGCGGGTTAAAACGCGCACGCAGCCTGCGCGTGTGCGTGTTGGGCTTCGTAAATCAGCCCCACTGCTTCAATTCCACCAGACTGCAGATCAACACATACATCAGGTGCAGGCTGCTGTAAGGCCATGCCTGGCCACAGAGATACGACTGGCCTGTGCACCGCATTTGCGGGAAACGGCGGCTATTGCCTGCGCAAACAGCAGCCGGATGCGCGAAGTTGTGCTCACATGGCGCACAGGAAATGACTCGCTCTGTCTGGGGATGATCCTATTTAAGCTGTCCCAACTCCCAGAATCATTGCTGAGTGGTCTTTCAGCTTTAGTGTGTGTGTTCCTGTACCTTGCCTGTTGATGTATTATTGTCGATCCGGATTCCTTGACCTTGCCTGACTGCTGCCTGCCTCCGACTTCTGCTTGTCCCTTTGCCTTCTCCTTTTGTACCTTGCCGCCCGCTTGTTGCTGACCCTGGCTTGCCCGACTCCGCCCTGCTCCAGCCGCATCAACACCTGCTTCCTGCTTCACTGAAGACGGGTCTCAAGGACCTGCCCAGGCCCAGTGTCCTGCATCTTCCGGCACCGGTGCTGCCCGCTGTTCCCCCACCTCCTGTCTCCACATTCAGGGGTGTGGAACTCGTGCTGCAAAGGAGGCCTCCTCACAACTCAGCTCCCCACCAGGTACGTGACAGCTGCATTGTGCTCCCACTTGTTAAACAATATCTCTCCAAACAGCCGCACGAAACCGAGGTCCATAAATATCATGTCATGTTTAGGGCTAATAGGCAAACTACTTGAACAAAAGCCCTGGAAAGCTCGGGACTGTCATGAAGGACATGTACCAATGCAAACATTTTTGTTTAAAAGGATACCATTTAGTGAGGAAAGGGTCTTTTCATGTGGCTTCAAGGGAAATATTGACACAAATCTGTTAAATAACATGCTTGGAGAATGTCTTAAACTTGCACCTAGCACTACAAAACAGCATGATATTAGCAGACTGGAAGTGCATAAAATATAAGCACCCAACAATAATAAGAAAAAAACAGCAGAGGTTGATTGCACAAATAGATAGTAATCATAATTAACATATAGGGGTTGATTTACTAACCTTATAAACACACCACGAACATGTATACACCTCTGTAGTGTGTTCCTTTCCAGCATGATCTATGGGTGGAATCTGAACACCTTTGTAGTGTGTACACACCCAGCAGGTGTGTTGTGCAAAGCCAAGCATGAATTGCAAGGTGATGTTGTGTAAATTAGCTCTATGTTATGTTGCTTGCGTTGATGAATGCAGGAATGTAAATGCATGAGCTAACCATTTTTGTCTAAACTGTGAAGCAGCATTATATATGCATCATGTGCATGATTTTTCCATATATAGCATTAGTGGAAATATGCTTTTAGAGACTTTTTGGTTGATAAATACGTTTTGCTGTGTGAAAATCACACGCACCTGGTGCGTGCGTGTGTTTAGGTTAGTAAATCACCCCCATAGTTTCTAGCTGACTCTCCCTAGGCAGTTTTTCCCTATCCCTACAACAGCTTTAAATACACTGACACTATACCTGATCTGTGGTCTCAATTTGTAGAGAGGGGACTGGTTTATCCAAAAGCCCCCTTATTGGCCCTTCTAAGCCTACTGGACATATTTTAAAGGCTATATTGAAAAACAACTGGGCGCCTTTCCTGGTGCAGGTAAATCTTTTTTATGCAATAAAAGAGTAAACAAAAATATACTTATAAATAAAACAGTATAAAAAAGCATCAAAATGGGCTCACAGTCCTCGGTTGAATAGCTACTGCGCCAAGGCACCTCTCCAGGTACACCTGCATGTAATTTATCGACTTCATTAATA
>NW_017307340.1:0-21007 GCF_000935625.1 Nanorana parkeri
TCACCCCGAGCCAGACTCGAGAATACCGCCAGGGAGGTTAAATGATGAATAGGATTTAAAAACAATTCCTCTTTGTGTGCTGAATTAATGTATTGACCATCAGAGTTATATCCCATCATTTGTTGTCCTTATAAAACCTTGTTACTGTTGGTTATGTGTTTAGATGAAGCACTGAGATCTTGGGGAATGCTGAATTATATTTTACTTGTTTAGGAGAATATTACATCTGAATACAGCATTGTGAGGAAAAAGCTGTCAGGTGCAAGACTGTAGCCAATTACCGTTTCGGACGGCGCAGTGCATTGTGGGATGTCCCGCGGTCAAACAAACCGCGGACATCACATAATGTTCGGTGTTCAGCGAACGCTCGAACATGCTATGTTCGAGTCGAACATAGGTTCGACTCGAATGCGAAGCTCATCCCTAGTCATGACTGCTTCTCCCCAGTACTTCTTAGGTATGTCAGAGTCTAACAGCATGCATCTGGCCATTTCTTTAAGAGTGCAATTGTTCCCTTCTGCTACAACATTTTGTTCAGGAGTGTAAGGTGTGGTTGTCTGGTGTACTATACCGTGTTTCTTCAGATATGATTCCACTTCCTTACTGATATATTCCCCTCTGTTGTCGGTGCATATAAAAACTGCCTTCCATTGGAATTTGTTGCTGGACATGGCTACAAACTCTTGAAGTTTTTCTGATGTTTCATTCTTGTGCTTTATCAGATAAGTTGTTGTGTACCTGGAATAATCATCAATGAAAGTCAGTAGATATCTGTTCCCGCCTGATGTGGGAGTTTTCATTGGTGCGCACACATCACTGTGTATGAGCTCCATGGGGTGAATGGTCTTTCTTTGGGAGGCCTGTGGAAGTGGGGTACGTGTGGCCTTTGCTTCCATACAGCATTTGCATGTCTTAAGTATTTAGCAGGGCAGTATGGTTACAGTATATCTTCTGATAAGCCTCTTTATGATATATTTATGGCTTCTGGGTTTTAGTGCCCTAGTATTTTGTGCCATAGATGAATACATTTGTTATGTGGATTATGAGTGGCTGTTTTGACTTGTTTCTCTGCGGTAATGAGCCTGTATAGGTGTTCATCTAGTTTTCCTATTGTGAGGATTTGCTTATTGTTTCAGATTGTACATTCATCTCCTCTGAATTGATCTGTGAGACCTTTATTAGCAAGGGTTTTCACTGATAGAAGGCTTCCTGCTAGGTCTGGGAAATACAGTACATTTTCCATGAGGATAATCTGCTTGTTTCCTGACGGTGTAATGCAATTAAACTATCCTTGACCGTTGCCTTCCACAGTAATACTTTTCCCATTTGCTAGGAAGACTTTGTCGTCTGTAATTAAATCAATTTCTGTGAAAAAGGTCTCATCACTAGTCATGTGACTTGCTGCACCTGAGTCAATACACCAGTAGAAATATAGACACCGACACTCCAATAGCAAATCAAATATGTCTATTTATTGACGTATATGCAGCATAGCATGATACACTTAATGCAACATCTTGGGGTCTCACAGGATCCCCTTCGTTAGGCAGAACAAGTGATGAAGGGGATCCTGTGAAACCCTGAATTGTTGCATTAAGTGTATCATGCTATGCTGCATATATGTCAATAAATAGAGGTATTTGATTTGCTATTGGAGTGCCGGTGTCTATATTTCTACTTGTGCTTGTGACGGTTGCCGTCTGCACCCATTCTACTATTTTGTAAACAGCGGTTTTGAGTGCGATGGGTCTGGTGACTGTATCCTGAGTCAATACACCATTTGTGTGTTAAACTGTTCTGAAGTTGAAAATCAAATCAATAGGAAAAAATTGCAGAAAATTCAAAAATGGCTTGGCCAGCTGATTTGAAAAATGTTCCGGAGGGCTTGGCAGCGAAAGGGTTAAAGGTAGCGCTCCATGATGTGCCTGCAGTTTACTTTATAGCTGCCTGAGCTCTTTCTCTTGTAGGTGCCTCTCACTTTCGCTGCTCGGCTTTCCAGTTTGAACAGTCCTTTTTCAGGTGATCAGTTATTTTACAGGGAAAACACGTTCTGCTTTCTTTGTTTTGCTTTGTGCTTTCATGCACCTTAAGGGCTTTCTCGTTTTCTTTATTGTGTATATTTTTTTTTTCTTCTGTCATTTTCATAGATCAATTTTTCTTTGGTGTATTCTAGTGTTAGTTCCTGCTCAGGTCTGGTTTCTAGAGCATTCATACGAGCACTGTATGACTCTGGAAGGCTGCATAACAGTAATGCCACCACAAGGTTATCTTTGCTTTTATCTCAAATTGCATGTAGTTTTACTACGGGGGAGGGGGCAGGAATGGGACGTGTTGTGTAACATCATTGACCTTAAATGTACACATGGCTATATATGGTCAATGATAATTATAAATTGGCCATGTGGCCATATAAGGTCAGTAATGTCAGTTAAAGCATTCTGCCTCTTTGTTTATGTTCAGCTACAGACAGTGGAATACCCTGGCCTGGAGCTAAATGGGCAGGTGGACCAAAAGGCCTTTCCGGATTCGGAAGAGCTCAGGTACAAACCAGGTTCAGTCCAAACCTGAGCTCATACTGAAATATCACTTTTAGGGGCAGATTGACCTTTCCATTGCAAGCTTTTATGTGTGCAGTGAGGAGTGCCTTGAGTGAAACAACATACATATGAAAGTTCAGTTTGAAATTTCATTGATAATATGTAAAAGATGCACAGCCAATGTATTTGGGGGATTATGGCTCCCACTTCTTCAGAGCTCTAGGTCATAATATCTGGTGTTTGTGTGGGAACACTTTGGGGATTGTCTAAGTATCTTTCAGTTGCGACAATGTTACTGATTGACTCCCGTGTGGAAAAATCTGGAGCCAAAACTTTCATGTGTATGATTTTTCACTTGTGTATGCATATATGAGATGCTCCTCATTGCATACATGCACGTAAAAACTTCCAACCTTGAAAAACCAGAACCACCCTGGACATCCAGCAGTCCAGGACCCTAACCCCATTGACCAGCAATCAGAAAGCCCTAAAGCTGGGACAAACAGGAACCTTGAAAAGCTGCAACAAACCCCACATTGGTATTTACCTTTAACAATGTAAGCCTCAATTTCTCATGGATATATGATATTTTGCCAGGAATTCTAATTTTATCACCATTAATGGATATATTTTTTACCCAATGCAAAAAAATGCAAAATAAAATTAACTGATGTTCATATACATATGATAAAATTGGATAATATAATGTGCATTCAAATGGTCAGATAAAACCTTATGTGAATTGAATGCATCATTTTTGATTGTATAAATTAATGAAAATGATGCAGGCGATGTGTTTTATCAAGTTGATCCCAATATGGCTTAGATATATCTAGTGAAGCTGGGACAGGGCCATTATCAAAAGGTTTTTCTCCCCCTAACTACCTGTATATAGTGTCAATTCTATGAAGTACCCTTGTGTTAGTTAAGTCCAATAATGCATTTGAAAATGTTCTGTGATTTAATACATACATAAGCATTTTCTATATGTTTTCTTATTTTAAAACAATACTTACTGTATATAAAAGAGAAGGCATCAGTTTGATGAATAAAAAGGAATTCAAACTTATCTTACAGTTTAATGATTTTTGAAAACTCTGCACTTACTATATTAGCCTTTTGGCATTTTAGATATAAAATATTGTAAGCTGAGATTTGTTTTATATTTACTTCCAAGAGGCGTTGCAGGGAAAAAGTGAAATAAATCTACTGTAATCCAGAAAATATTACATCAATGCTAATTCAGAGTTTGATATAACTTCGGTGCACTGAACACACTGAGCTTTGCTCCAGATGACCTCAGCCAGCAGCAGCTTCTGGTAGTTCACAGAACTAGACTTGAATTGAAAAATGCAGTACTAGGTTCTCCAAGCAAGGGACTTGACTTGTGGCTGTGTCATCAGTAAAGGTGAGACAGCAGCCAGGCTTTGCTCTGATCATGCTTTTCCCCTCTTATGTGTGAATGCAGCGTTGACCTGCTCCATGCTGGAAACTGTAGTCCCAGGAGGCAATGTCAACACCTCAACAGTTACTTGGCCCAGAAAGAAACAAGAGTGCCCAGGACCAGTAAACACTGAGATGCCAACATTGCCTCCCAGGACCACAGCCGCCAGCATGCAGTAAGCCAACACTCCGCAGCTTCCTCCCACAGTGGTTGTTACTCATACCAGTGTGTTCTACTCCATAAATCGTCAGCTCACTCCATATACCCTGAGAGAGGGCGGAAGGAGACTTGCCTCTGCTTGCCCTCTCCTTCTCACCATAAATCTTTGAAATACCTGAGGATGGGAGAACAGATCATATTAAACTTCCTTATTCACTTAAGCTGTAGGTCAGTGCTGTCGTCACATCTCCACCTCCTTCTGGCCAGTCACAAAGCAAACGGCGCAAGGCTTCATTTTGTGATTGACTAGGATGAGGTGGGAATGGAGATGCAACCTCAGCGATGAGGTCTATGATACGTGTAGTGCTACAGCTAGAGCATTAAAGTTTAGCAGGTTCTGGACTTCCACCTACAAGTATATTGATGATTTATGGTGAGAAGCAGAAAGATCTATTATGGACAGGGGTGTCCCTAGCCTTTATACAACCTGAGGTTGCTGGGATGGTGGGGGGCAGCCATGCTGAATGGTGCACAATCAGTGGGGGAGGGGAGTGCTGGTGGAGAGTGAGCCAGGTGGTGAGATGTTTGCATCTCCCTGCCAGCTCTTTGCAACCTTGGTGCATGGGAAGCTGCTAGAGAGTGTAGCTGTGGCTTCCCATACAATCAGGAAGCTGGGCGGGTGGTCACATGACCACCTGCCAGGCTCCCTGCTTCATTACTGCACCCTTGCTGGAAGAGGTAATGGACAGTTAAACAGATAGAAATCCGGTATGCCTCATGTCTGTGTATGTATGTAAACTATGTATATATATATATATTTTACATACACATTCAGGTGTTCAAATCACCTCCATGGCCACAGATGCATAAAATAAAGAACCTAGGCATGCAGACTGCTTCTACAAACATTTGTGAAAGAATGGGTCGCTCTCAGGAGCTCAGCAAATTCAAACGTGTTACCGTGATAGGTTGCCACCTATGCAATAAGTCCTTCCGTGAAATTTCCTTGCTACTAAATATTCAACAGTCAACTGTTAGTGGTATTATAACAAGGTGGGAGCAACTGGGAACAACAGCAACTCAGCCACAAAGTGGTAGGCCACTTAAAATGACAGAGCGGGGTCAGCGCATGCTGAAGCTGCATCCAAGCTTTACATCACCAAGTGCAATGCAAAGCGTCAGATGCAGTGGTGTAAAGGACGCCGCCACAGGACTCTAGAGAAGCGGAGACATGTTCCAACATGACTGCGCACCAGTGCACAAAGCAAGGTCTATAAAGACATGGATGAGCTAGTTTGGGCTGGAGGAACTTGACTGGCCTGCACAGAGTCCTGACCTCAACCCGATAGAACACGTTTGGGATGAATTAGAGCGGAGACTGCGAGCCAGGCCTTCTCGTCCAAATTCTGTACCTAACCTCACAAATGCGCTTATGGAAGAATGGTCAAATATTCCCATAGACACACTCCTAAACTTTGTGGACAACCTTGCCAGAGGAATTGAAAATGGAAAGGGAGGCCAAGTCCCTACGGACTAATACTGGGATGCCATTAAAGTTCATGTGCATGTAAAAGCAGGCGTCCCAATACTTTTGGCAAAATAGTGTGTGTATAAATATACAGTATATACACACAAGTGTGTGTTTGTACTTTTGTGTGCACACCCTAATGCAATAGGCTGCGTATGCCTATGATTAGCACATTAAAGATTAAGCACCGTCTTGAGAAAACAGGAGCTCACATGTGTCCAGTGCTAACATAATTTCAAAAACAGGTCAAGGACCACCAGTGCTTATTACAGATTACATAGTGTATGTGCATTATTGTATCCAGTGTCTACAAATTATCTTAAAATTAGCACTATAAAATACAGTAATATTTCACTTTTTCTAAATATGTGGAAAAAAATGTCACTAATTCATAGCAAAACTCACAAACTGCACTTGATGCAAATTATCATTGTAGGTCACCTTGCAGTTGCTCTATTCCTCTTTAACATTTATCAACATATTTCCAGTTTGGCAGATTGTATTATCACTTAGAAAGAGGTTGGCTTGTGCCCATCAGCACTTTTCTCACAAATAAACCTAGCTCTTGTCACTCTTTCAGAGGCCTGCTATTGTCCACTCTGTATTGGTCCATGTTTATGTATTGTCTCTTAGGCTTTGTGTACACAGGTGCAGAAACAGCACCTAATCCCTATCAGCTTTTAGCTACACATAGCAGAAGCTGGAGCAAGCTTAACATTTCCTGTAGAGCAGTGTTTCTCGAGTCAATTCCTCAAGTATCCCCAAAAGGTCATGTTTTTCGAATTCCTTTCATTGCGCCCAAGTGATTTAATCTACCCTTTTGGCTTAGGAATTAGTACAGTTGTTTCAGCTGAGGGAGAAATGGTGCAGTAAAGAACTGTACTAGAAGTGCACCAAGAGTGTACACAGACATTTAGCTTTATAACCATGTTGAATTGAGCTTTGGCGTTATTAGGTGGCAGTGCATTATATAAAGCTATTCTAGTAGTTCTGTTCTCAATTAATAACTTAACAGGAATTTCTGATCAGGCTATGACCATTCAAGTATTTATATATTTTTTAACAAGCAGTAAACATGATTTAAAACAAATCCTCACTGACCTCTGCAGCTACAGGTCTTGTTGAACATTTTATCCTCAAAATCCACAGCAGAAGCATGGAAGGTGTTCTCTTAGCAGCTAAGCTCACTCTGCTCCCTCTCTTTCTGTGCACTTGCTCTGTGTTTAAATAGCTGGGAAGCTGCTGGTATCCCCCTCCCACACACACACATCCTCAGATACAGCATATATTTATCTGAATCCTGTGAATGTGGCCTGATGAAAACATCCAATGGCTAGAATGATCTGTCCTCTGGTTCCACCTGCTGAGTCGATCCTTATAGATGCCCAGGGGACAGTTTCTGACCATTTCCTGCCTCCTGTATCTCCATTGTCATGAGATGTGTAGATCTGAGGTGGGGGAGGCTGTGTTGGTTTAGGTCAAGGGGACTATACAGTAAAAATGTGCAGTTTGAAAAGTGTACTTATCCTTTAAGCCAAATGCCAATGTACATTGCAGACTATATAGGGGTCTATTCACTAAGCTGCCGTAGGCAGCCGAGTGAATGACCGACCTAAAGCGAAGTGACCCGAAAGCTGTTTGGCTATTCACTTCAGGCTGGTATGGCTGATTTCAGTCGTATATCGGCTGAAATCAGCCGTCCATCGGAATGAAGTGCAGAAGGAGTTCGACTCAGCCAATCCAACATCTGGATCGGCTAAGCTGAACCTCCGGCAGGCTACTCGCTGCTGTTCGGTCTCTTATAGATGCCGAACAGCAGTGAGTGAATAGCTGAATGGCGCTGAGCGGCATTCGGCTCGGCTGTTCTGCTGGATCTCTCTGTGGTACCGAGCAGAACAGAAAAATTGTTTAAAAAGTAGAAAAAAATAAATAGAAAACAATTGTGTGGAGCTAGCAGTGACTGCTAGCTCCGCCCAACTGTTTTCTATTGGCCGGCGGTTCTGCTGCCGTCAAAAAAAAGAAGAAAAAAACTCTCTCGGGCGCTCAGGGAGTCTCCCGCTCCCAGCCGCCAAGGAGAGAAACACTGATTTTTCTTTTTTTTTCTTTATTCTGACATGGAAAAAAATAATAATGTTTGGCCATAGGAATGCATTGCTAGATTCCTATTGGCTATTTCAATTTACAATAGCCAATAGCAAACTAGCTATTGTACTCGCCCTCTGCTGCTGTCAATCAGTAGTGGTGGACCTGATGGAGAACTGCAGAAGAGGGCGGGTGCAATGCTAGTTTGCTATTGGCTATTGCAAATTACAATAGCCAATAGGAATCTAGCAATGCATTCCTATGGCCCGTGTCAGAATAAAGAAAAGAAAAGAAAAAGCAGTGTTTCTCTACTTGGCGGCCTGGAGCGGTAGACTCCCGGAGCACCCGGGAGAGTTTGCTGTCTGGAGATCAGTGTCCCTGGTTAGCTGGTAACCAGGGACGCTGATCTCTCTGCAAGTGGCCAGAACCAGCCGTAACATCACCGCTGGCTCCGCCCAGATGTCATTAGACAAAAATTTAGTCTGCAGAAGATAGAAAAAAAAAGTGTGAGGTTCCACCCCAATTCCCTTTAGGTCGGGAAGAAATATTAAGGGAGAAAAAATTGAAATTGAAAAAAAGAAAAAAACGTGGGGTCCCCCTAACATTCCTACCGGTCGTCGTGCGGCGAGACTTTTTTCTATATCGGAGGGTCGGCAGGTGTCGTGCATCGTGATTGACTCTGAATTACATTTTTTTTTTTAATTAAAGGGATAGTCAAAAATCGAGTCGTTGTTTTTTTTCCAATTAAAGGATTTTATCAAAAGTCTTGACTTTTTACTATTTGATTTAACCCTTTAGTGAATCGGTACCCCTTACTCATTCACAAGGGGGGGCAGCATCTGGGTGCCCCCTTATTTAAAGTGGTAACCCAATGCAGATAAGCCACTTGCCCACAGACCCCCACAACCGGGTCAGGGTTGTGGGGAAGAAGCCCTTGTCCCCATCGGCATGGGGACACCCTCCCAATGCCGAGGGCACGTGGCCTGGTAAGGAGCAGGGAGTGGGGGTGCTCAATCGTCCCGCCCCCTTTCCTGCCCTACCGGGCCAGTGCTCGGATCAAGGGTCTGGTAGGAATGTTAGGCCCCACATTCCCCCCCCATTTTTGGGGGCTGGGGTTCCCCCTTAAAATTCCTACCAGGCCTAAAAGGCCTGGTAGGGATTTTTAAGGGGGAACCTCACGCACTTTCACCTCAATGCATAAAAAAAACTGCCTTCTGTCATTATGGTGTCTCATTTTTCCCACAGTAGCAGCTAACATAAAGCATTAGCCTGCACAGCAAACAGAAATGTCAAATAGCTTAATTTATGGGCTGGCATGAGTGCTTTTACATACATAATTGTAAATGTTATGAGAAGCTCTTTCTCTTAATGCACATACAAAATTTCATTTATTTAAAAGCAGAAGAAATTACTTTAAAGTCATTTGATGAATTCACATTTAGGGGACCTTTGGTAAACAGAGGCTGATTTTAAAGGGTGTATACTATAATTTAATTCACTCTGTCATTGAAAACAAATCCTAAAAAGATCTCCTTGGAAAAGAAGATTTTTATATTTAAAGTGACACTAAACTCAGGAGTTAAACCTTAAAAATGCATTCAAGAACCTTAAAGTGACATTAACCTCCCAGGCGGTATTCCCGTGTGTGGTTCGGGGTTATTTTTCAGTACCAAAAGCGGTAGATTTAGGTGAGTTATACCTAAGATTTACTAAGAATTACAGGCCTACAATATAAAACAACAAATTGCCATGAAAAACAATGTACAGCTTTGGCATGCTAAAATCCTTCATAATCATACCGCCAGGGAGGTTAAAGGATAAAAAATGTTTTTCCCTCCCCCCAATGTTAATGTATGCACTAACCTTAAATGATGTGTCTTAATCCGATCTTCTTCTTCTTTCCTGTCCTTTTCAGCCTTCTCTCCAGCGCTGCTGCGGGTCTCCGATCCAGCGCTGACTCCTCTGTGCTTGCTGGCACTTCCTGTCCCACGGTGTCTGCATGCGGGTGCACGCTATCCATAGACTTACCTTGTGTCTCTCCTCGTCTCCCAGGCCGAAAATCTGAACTGCGCATGCGCCCGCCCCAAGATCCGCTGCGGTCGCCCGAGATTTTTCAGATTTTCGGACGGGAGCGTGCGGGGGAAGACACAGGTTAGTTTAAAAAAAGTTTTTGCATATATCTACTGTTAGCTAATAGTAGATATATGCAAGAAAAACGAACAGTCTAATAACCCTTTAACTATAAACAAAAATGCATCTTATTTGTGTCTCACCAGCACACCAGTCCTTTTAGGATAGCAAAAGCTTCATTTGTTGAAGTTCTCTGTCATATGAACAAATAACTTTAATAAATTAAGCTTTTGCTATCCTAAAAGGACTGGTGTGCTGGTGACATTTCTACAATTTGCTGATATTTGCGGCGCCATCCGTAATCATTACGAGTGTCCCCCACTACAAGGGACTTTTCGGTAAGGCGTGCAACAATGATAGTATTTATTATGTGTGTATCACTCAGCTGTAGATCCTCAAATCATCTCTGATGCTGACACTGTCCTTCCTTCTAGAGGGTGACTACTTTTGATCCCCATGGTCCCTGTATGTGCTAAAAAGTAGTCACCGCTCAAAGCTCACTCCCATGATTTACTGCAAACTAGATACAAATTGGAAAAATAGACATGAGATTGTGGTCCATCACAGGAGCGAGCTTTGACTGGTGTTCTCCATGGTCCATGTATGTGTGGTAAAGTAGCCACCGCTCCAAGTTTGCTTCCGGGAAGGAATATCACTTCAGTACCAATTAACTAACTATACGTGAGATTGTAGTCCATCACAGGAGCGCGCTTGGAGCAGTGGCTACTTTACAACACACACAGGGCCCATGGGGAACAAAAGTAGCCACCCTCCAGAAGGAAGGACAGTGTCAGCACCAATTTAGAGATGATTTGAGGATCTACAGCTGAGTGATACACACATAAGATACATTTTTGTGAATACTTTAGATACTTGAATGCATTTTTAAGATTTAACGCTAAAGTTTAATGTCACTTTAATTCTCCAGCAGGCTTTGGTGGCTGAAAAATCTTCAGCATTAGGCAGTGCTGGATTTCTGCCCCCCATTGTGCACTGTGGTTCTTTCCACCAGTCCCTACATTGCCTTGTCCTGCAGTTATATAGTGTAGAGAGAGTGAAACTACAGTGTGCAGAGGGAGACGCAGGCACACAAAACATCGGTGTTGGAGGTAGATTTTGCAGGAAGAAATTTCAGAATTCTCACTCACAGGTGAGGGAAGTATTAAGAATTGTTTTTGGGTTTTTTGAAGGGAGTTTTAAAGTACATTGTTTTCAAGTGACTTGAAGTTGAGAACTGCAGGTGTGGGGTCAATTGATTGGAGCTCTTTCCCATAGCAACAAACAGGATTCATTTTCCTTTTGTAAGTTAAAGAATGAAAGCTCAACAAGATTGGTTACGGCTAACAGCACTGCTTTTACTTTGTTCCAGTCTTCATAAATCAGACTCGCCTGTTTCATTTATCCATCAACAATATACAAAGAGTAAGGTTTGGTCCATATAACAGACTGTGCATTTGTTAATTATCCGGTTATCAGTCTCCATTGTGTTGTTACAGGCAGATTCAACATGGTGTTGAATGGCCATAGTGTAGAAAAATATTTTTTACATTGTGAGAGGAAAGTATTTCCCTTGTTTCTAAAGCAAATAAGCTACCATTGTTGAGACGGTCAGAACTACAGAATATTTGGAAATGAGAGATATTCCAATGTGGTTGTTACTTAGCGAGTAGGATGTTAAAGTCCAATTGATTGCTCCTCATTTATTATTGTAATGCAGTAGTAATACATCTTTTTTTTATTGCTGTTTACCTTTAAGTTTTTCAAACTGCCAAGTGATGCAGCAAGGGTGAAAATACCCTATGCTGGCAGCTAGGGATGTCCCGATACCAATACTAGTATCGGAGCCAGTACACGGGATTTGCATGAGTACCTGTACTCGTGCAAATGCCCCGATCCTCAAGGCTGATACAGGCCATTTACATTTTTAAACAAGTGTTTGCCTGAGATCCTGCGCTTGCTGGGGACCTCAGGCAGCCTGCTGGGGACATTTGCACCAGTCCGGCCCCACATCTCCTCCTCCTTCCCAGTGCCCGCAGAGACCGGCACAGCACTGGACAGTCCCACACCTGCCTGTACAGCCCTGAAGCCCGGAAGGAGCCCGGCACCCACCTGTTCAGCCCTGGGGAGCCCGGCATCCACATACATAGCCCTGGAGAGCCCAGCACCCACCTATATAGCCCTGGTGAGCCCAGCACCCACCTGTGCAGCCCTGGAGGGACCCACATGCAGCCGTAGTCAGATCTGCACACAGCCCTGGTGAGACCCAAATGCAGCCCTGGTGAGACCCTAAAGCATCCCTGGTGAGATCTGCACCCAGCCCTGGTGAGACCCAAATGCAACCCTAGTGAGATCTGCACGCAGCCCTGATGAGACCCAAACACAGCCCTGGTGAGATCTGCACAAAGCCCTGGTGAGACCCAAATGCAGCCCCGGTGAGACCCAAATGCAGCCCCGGTGAGACCCAAACACAGCCTTGGTGAGACCCAAAGGCAGCCCTGGTGAGACCCAAATGCAGCCCTGGTAAGACAGTACACAGCCCCATATGTTTGCTGTATAATCATAGCTTGATGAGATCTATAGTCCTCTATTGCTGGTTGCCATTCTCCATTGCTGAATAATCATGGATTGCTGAGATTTGTAGTCCTCTATAGACAGTTGCCATTCTCTATTGCTGTATAATCATGGATTAAATTACAGTTCTTCATAATTATAGAGAAACTGCACTAAAATCATTAGTCTTTATTGTTTTAGAAAAAATGTCACATGTCCCTTTAAGAAAAAGTATCGATAATTGGTATTGGCAGGTACCTGAGGGAAAGTACTTGTACTTGGCCTTGGAAAAATGGTATTGGGACATCCCCACTGGCAGCATTTAGAAGTGCTATCTCCCACAAAGCAGTAGTCCAGCTCTCCAGTGGCAAGACATGTCCCACCTAGCACTGCTCTTTGAGAAGCTCATTGTTTGAAGCAGGGAAACAGGGTATTTGGACTGCTTTGTATGAGAGCAGCGGTCCGACTTTCCTCTGTGCTGCCAGCACAGGGTATGTTAACCTTTGTTGCAGCTATTAGCAATTCACAAATGTAAAGAACATCAGATTTATCCCTATATGCAGCCTGACTACAATACAATAATAAATCACAAGGGTTCGAGTATTAGTAGGGAATCATTAAAACCCTGTCAGTTATTTTTTTCCATCTGTGCCCCATTTTGGAGAGTTCAAATCTACCCAATGGGACAAAGACAGTAACAAAATCCTAACCTAACCAGCACTACCCAAAACTAAAAAACAAAAATGTTGGTTTAGCACAGATGTTAAGTAGAATTCTCTCTATGTGCACTTTTAGTGATACAAGCAACACTAAAATATTACAGATGTTTTTGAGATTACTATTCTATTTGTGTCCTTTTTTAATTCATTCTCAGATAGGTTTCACCACTCATCCACTTTGATCTTAAATCAAACACATTCAGAAAATGTTTAATTTTGATTTTTTTCAAATAATTTAAAAACAGGTTTCCAGTCCCAACTTTTGCTCTTTAAATCATAGACAGGACTTTTCATCCTTTTCTCCTCTCCCCTTTTCTCTTCTTTAGTATAGCACACTAATGATCTAATAAAGCTGTACATTTGCCACTGCAATAACAATGTGTTCACTTCAGTCATCCAATCACATGGAAAGGAAATGTATATTTTTTACAATGCTCTGCATATGATTAGGTGTTCACTCTGAACACACAGTCACTTGGCTGTCTCTTAACCATTTGCTGTCCAGAGCAATTTCTTACTATTTGCACACACATGATAAAATCTGATGGCGGCGGCGGAGGGTGGGGGAGGGCACACTACCCCACTCAGTAGTCGGATCACTTGTACCTGAACAGCCATCGCTGGCTGTTAACAATGGTGCCAAGAACACGGCTGCTGCCACAGCCATGTTCTTGCTGTAAATGTTTCAAGGGGCGGACGTTTAAAAAGCCCACCCGCTGGTTAAACAGGGACTCTGGGCAGTAGAAACTAGACCCTTGCAGTGGGGCCAACCCCACACTGCAAGGATTAAGTGCTCTTTTTTACCTAGGGTATAAAATAACAAAGAAATACTCACCAGATGCTCGGCCCCTTTTGGCTGCTAGACTGGTCCCTGAAGTCTCTCCAGTGATGGAATGTCCCTCAGCATCCTTACATTCAATACAATGTATTGGGTGTGATGACTCACGAGTTCTTAGACCACCAGAGTGGAGTGGGAGAAAGGCTGCAGGGACCAGTTTAGCAGCCAACTGGTTCTAGGGATTCTTTGCTATTTAAGTCACTAGATGAAAACTAGCACTTTACCCTTCTAGTGTTGTGGTAGCCCCACTGCAAGGGTTAAGCTTTCTACTGAGTTCCTCTTTAACTTTCACTCAGGCAATGCATTGTGGGATTTATTGTTAGATGTGAACATACATTCATATAATGTAAAGAAAATATTGAAAAAAAGAAAACAGGCAATTGCCAAATACCGGAATTATACATTGAATTGTTCTGGAAAACACATGAGTTTTACGGAATATAGTATTAATAGTGGAATTGTACAGTATTTTCAATATTGTGTACACATGTAGAGATGCTGTACACATGAACACATGCCTCCCAGACAGGCAGCTTAATGTAATGCGTGATATTAATGTGTGTTAATGCTTTACAAATAGGTTGTTTTGGTTTACAAATTGCAACATAAATGTACTTGGGAGCATCCAAATTTTCTCATTACATAATCAGACTCTTCGTCCTGTGCAATGGTTGTGATTTACAGCTTGACAACGTCCCTAAAGATCATTGGGAAAGTATGCTATTGTTTTTACTTAGTGGATATGCAGCCCACACATCAAGACCTGACTATATAAAACTTACCTTTTATTTGTGTTTCAAAGACCTTATATTTCATATCCGCCTGACAGAGCGTAAAATGTAATACACACAATGTTCCTGTACCTCTACCTCTCTTTTTTCTCTATTGTCTTTTGTCTATTGTCTTTTCCCTCATATTCATTATTTCCTGGCAATATTATGCCCTCACGACCTATTCCTGAGATATTGGGAAGCGATGGAAAGGGAATTATGATTTTGGAGAACCCGATTTTTTTCCCATTAGCTCCCGTTTTTTTACTTTTTTGTCAGAGTTGTCCCGAAATAAACAAAGCACCTATAATGCAATTCTTTTTTCTTTCAATCAAACTTGTGAGTCACCTGTTAACCACCTCCCATTCATGTCCGTTCATTCTTGTAGGAGAACTTCATAAGACGTCCTGCCCCTCCCCCCACTCGTGTGCGGCGCTCAAAGCACACACGAGCGGGGGAACTGTCAGCATGTTAACAGTCAGTAATGGCTGTTTACATTCAAGCGATCAGGCATCTCTAGAGGAGGTGGTGTGGCATGGCGACACTCTTAGTGGAGATCAAAGGGAGTTCAGTACACGATCTCCCTTTGATCTCTTCTCTGTCCCCAAATGCAGGAAGTGATTTACATTACATCACTTCCTGCATTCCTCTGTCACTCTCTGGTGCAGAACACTGGTGGGAAGCTGATGAAGTAGGTGCCTGCTTCATCAGCTTCTCTGGGGGTCCTTGGGTGACATTAGGGGTCTTAGAGACCCCTGATGTCTCCGTAAAGAGGACCTGTCATGTAAATTGGCTATCACATAGGGAATTTCTTAGTCCCCTATGTGATAGCAATAAAGTCAAGTGTAAAAAAAAAGTTTAAAAACAATTAAAGTGTAAAAAAAATAAAGAAGCTAAAAATGCGTCGGGTGCGGCAACATGCGAAAATGAAGATTCTGCCTATTGTGCCACACATGTTACATAACGCCGTGAACGTCGAGATGAGAGCAATCATTTTAGGGCCATTAATCACTGATAACACTAAACTGATGAGCAGTAAAAACATTTAAAGCGTCGCCTAAGCCAATTTTGGGTGTGGTAATTTTCTGCGATTTTGCGGGCGCACGCAATTTTAAAGCTTGACATGTTTGGTATCTATTTACCGGACGTGACCCCGTCTTTTCTATATTTTACCACAAAATTGGGGTGATAATAAATGCTTCATAACATTTCATAGGGAAACAGTTTTTTTTACAAAATTTAGGGTTCTTTTTTGTTATATAGTAAAAAATTAAAACCCCAGTGGTGATTAAATACCACCAAAAGAAAGCTCTATCAGTCCCCGAAAAATTGTATAAAATTTATTTCAGCACAGCGTTGCATGATGGAATAAATGTCAGTCAAAGTTCCACAGCGCTGAACACTGAAAAATGGCCTGGCCAGGAGGGGGGTGTAACCCCCTGGTCTTTAAGTGGCTAAAAGAAAAAAAATGTAATCACGTAAAAAATGATTTTAAAGAACATACTGCTGTAATAGTGCAAAATATGTGCTGACTGATGTTCATTAAATTTTTCCTTCCAGGCACCTATAAATGAATGGAAACAAAGATGTACATAATTCAAAACAACCATTTATATCAATTCATATAATGGAGTGTTATAATTGGCCTGTTTTACTGTAAGTCACACACATAAATGGCATGATTTTACCAAACAATATCCCAGTCTCTGCTTTCGCCTTTTTTTTTTTAACATTAAATGATCGTATATTGTTGGCAGATATTTCTACAAATTGTTAAAGTGAGAAGATGAGCGAAGTGGAACTCAAGTCAAACAGCTACATACATAAAAACTAACTAGAAATACACACAAATACTAATATATGTACCTAAGGATTTGCAATTCTGAACAGCCAACCATGCAATTTTCCTGGTTCAGCAATTCAGTTTCCTATGTCATTTCACTGCCTTCAGCCTGCTCATTGGCCAGTGAGTCAACATTATTACTTCAGCATAATGAGCAGGAAGGTGATCCAGGGAAGCAGAAAAGCATAATCAGGAAGTAGCCAAGTGACTTTCCTGGCTAGAAGAGGCATATGTATCACAAGTGTGGCTGGCCAAAAAATTACAAATCCTTTGGCAGATAAACCAGTCATCATTTATGTATTTGAACTATGAAATAAGTTCCAATTTACCTTTTCCAGCCAATAAATTAAACTGTTCATCCGATTATTTTGCTCTGGTCTGATCTTTGCAAGGCACACACACAGTCAGATAATTATGTAGAGTAGTCAGCATGATCTATATAAAAGAACAGTTCATGCCGGTACAGTATATGGGTAGCTTTAATGTGCATCTGTAAGTGGTTGAGGTCTGTTACTCAGCTATTCACAACTGCTCCACATCATTAAGTTCTAAAATGCAAATGAGTCAGGTGGCAGCCATATGACAATACATTTAGGCAGTCTCGCCCTTTTCACTCCACCAATACTGTAGATCTGCACTGAATTCTACTTAACTGGAACCTGCTAATAGCATTCTCACTTTAACAGATGCTACTTAGGTGAAATTTTGGCATCCATTTTTTTCAGATGTGGTTATTGATCTATTGTATTATTCAGCACAATCCACTCACAGGACTAAATGTAAAATGTAATACTTTGTTTCTTCCCGCTTCACACTTTATGCCAGATTGCTATTGTTAAAGTATTATGTAATCTCTTGAGGATACAACCTTTCACCAGTGGCCAATATTTGTACGGGGCAGATGCATTTCCTTTGTGCTGACTTGTATAATCTGTAAAGCCTAAACAAGGGATACACGCTTTAAATTACACAAGATTACGTCTACAGGACTACCCGCGCACCTGGAGTTGAACTCTTATGGTACAAAAAAACATAAAACAGCCAGACAACCACTAGTTGTTGTATTTCAAAACGTACAGCGCTAACCGTCCTTCAGAGGTGCATATAAGAACTCCGACGTTCAGGTCAGGATTTAACAAGTGCTAAAAAATTAATATTTAATAAAACATTCAGTGAAGGGGTGTGTCTCAAAATATTCAACGTGAATCGGTTGTGTGAACCAATAAAGGTCATAACACATCAAAACAGACAATATATAAACTTATCTAATAAAATGTAATAAACTGTGAATATATGTATCATGTGAAAGTGATTCTTGTTAATAAATAATGAACGTACAAACAATGTGTACCATTTGAATAAAATAAAATAAAATTAAACTTTTTTACGATGTATGTGTGAATAGTCCAAATCTTTTGTAGTTTTTTTAAAAAGTCTTTAAAAAATCCGTAAATGTAAGACACTTCGAGAGTGAAAATTCGGTGCAATAATGTGTCCAACGAAAATCCAAAAAAACGAAGAAAAAATGAAGACAAAATGAAGACAAAAATAAAAAACAAAGTGTAAAAAAATGTGGAAAAAATGTAGAAAAAATGCAATATAGTATTGAGGTGTAAATACACCTCATATGAGGGATAACATATGGAAGGCAGTCTTTCCAGAACCATGGTCTTCCGCATACATACAGCCAGCAACCTGGTTAGCGTCCTCATTTAAAGTTCTACCTCCATCATGAAAAGTACAAAAGTAAAACATGGCAATACATATTGATATAAAGCTAACAGTGCAAAGCCAGACTGTGTGCATACCTGGACAATTTACCTTTGCAGACATCCTGTCTGCCTGATTCCTCCCATGCCAAATCCCCCCAACATTTCTTTACATCTTACTTCTCACCTGCTATGCTCCTATTTCTGTACCAACTATCTCTTCTTGTTTTTATTTCAAAAACATTGTGTGCTCTATACCCCAAATTTTTATTTCTAGCTAGGATTGTGTGGGGAAGCACACACCCCACATGCACGGATTTCCTTGAGTTATTGGCCTTTAGCGCCCATGTTGGAGCTAGAATGACCATCAGACATTGTATAGCTTAAAATTCTCTGTAAGGTACAATGACCCTTCTTTCTAACTGAACACAGGTTCGCTGGGAATTTTCAGAGCTATTCAGCTTAGTAAATCATGCCTTCAGTTTTTGGTCAGCCAGGTATTGTATGCACTTGACAAACACATTGGGGAGAATTTATCAAAACTGGAGCAGACAAAATCTGGAGCAGTTGCCCATGGCAACAGATCAGCTTCTCTCTTTAGTTTGTTCAGTTAAGATTTGAAAATGAGAGAAGATGATTGGTTGCCATGCACAGCTGCTCCAGTATTAGTCTGCTCCAGCTTTGATAAATTCCCCACATTGAATTTAATATTATTCAAGATTTTCATATAGAAAATTGTGGAGTCCCTTTCCTTTAAAGAGGAACTCCAGCAAGTGTAAAAAAGTACCCTTGCAGTGGGCCTAATCCTGCACTGCAAGGGATAACTGCTCGTTTTTCTCTAGGGGCCACAATAAAAAATAAATACTGACCCAATCCTCGGTCCTTGTGGTCAGCACTCACCTCTCTTCCCCTCCACTCTGAGTGTGGTATGTCCCTTGGTGTCTTCCCATCTAATGCAAGTCAATGGACCTATATAAGAAGTTATAACATCATCGGTCCTTAGACCACCAGAGCCTGGGGTAGAAGAGTCTGTGGGGACCGGTCTAGCAGCTAGGTTGGACAGAGGAACAGGTGAGTATATTTTCTTCATTTTATATTAGCCCCTAGACCAAATTGAGCAGTTAACCCTCGCAGTGTGGCAGTAGCCCCAAAGCAAGGGATAATTTTTACAATTCCTTGAGTTTCTTTATAAAGAATTTGCTTGGGCATGGACATTTTAGTTCAGGGTTTTCAGTGGCAATAACACAGCATATTGTTAGGCTGTTTTACTAAAAGGGTTGGAAATATTTAGGCTATAAAACTGGTGACGATTCACTTTAATTATCCAATCATATGAAAAGAAAATTCCTGTTTACTTATTTTATTGGCACATGATTGGGTAATTAACGTGAATCCTGTGCATCACATTACTGTGCATATATAGTGGCTGATTTACTGAAGAAGTAGAGAATGTTCACACAATAAATAGAAGGGAGAATGGTCCTTCGATCTGACTGAACACAGGTTAGCTGGGAATTTGCAGAGCTATTCAGTTTTGTAAATCATGCCTTCAGTTTTTGGTCAGCCAGGTTTGCCAGTACGTGCCAAACGCATGTATTTAATATTATTCTAGATTATCTGATAGAAAATTGTCCATTTCCATTAAAGAAGAACTCTGGGCAGTTAAAAACATAACCCTTGCAGTGCAGGGGTGGGATACGCCACTCATTTTGGTCTAGGGTGTAACATTAAAAAGATATACTCATCTGAACCTTGGTCCTGCGTCGGTGGCCGCCCAGCCTCTCCCTCTCTGCTCCAGCTGGGGAATGTCTGTCGGCATCCTCATATATAATACAAGTCAATGGACTTGTATTACATGTGATGACATCAGAGGTGCTTAGACCACTGGAGCCTGAGGGAGAATAGGCTGCAGGTTCCAGTCTACCAGCCAGACAGGAACAAGGTTTGGGTGAGTATATCTTTTTTTTTTTTACACTCTAGACCAAAATGAACACTTAATCCTTGCAGTGCAGGGGTAACCCAACTGCAAATTTTATTTGTTTTAACTGCCGGAGTTCTTCTTTAAGTGAATTGCTTTGGGCATGGACATTTCAGTATAGGATAGTTTCAGTGGCAAGAACACAGCACATTGTGAGGCTGATTTACTAAAGAGTTTGGAAATATTCAGACAATAAATGTTGTGATGATTCACATTAATATTCACACAGTTTATTTTGTAAACATGCTTGAATCATTTCATAAATTAGCCTCAGTACAACAGTAGTAGGATCTAAATTAGTTTTAGCACATGGAATTATTGTTAGATAAAATGATTGCTGTTAGTATGACTGCGATAATATTTATAGTTGTGAAAATGTAGTATACAATTATAATATTACACAGTATGCTAGGTTAAGGTTATTGTTAAGTGTTAGGTATAGGGGTTATGTTGGGGGTTAAGGTTAAATAACTTACACAATATTATTTTTTACACATTAAATAGATTATTTTTTAGAATATGATAAGTGTACGCCAAAAAAATGCATTAAAAACATATCAATTATGATATTGTACATATATGCAAGTTATAGTTGCTGAAAACTTTTCTGCAGCAGAACTCCCAACTAAGTTATAAGTAGATTAGAAAAAAACTAACATGCCAGATTTGCTCCTTCAATACAGAATAATAAAAATCTTTTTTTTTTTTAATCTTTTACAG
>NW_017307340.1:22793-72696 GCF_000935625.1 Nanorana parkeri
GTATTTCAAAACGTACAGCGCTAACCGTCCTTCAGAGGTGCATATAAGAACTCCGACGTTCAGGTCAGGATTTAACAAGTGCTAAAAAATTAATATTTAATAAAACATTCAGTGAAGGGGTGTGTCTCAAAATATTCAACGTGAATCGGTTGTGTGAACCAATAAAGGTCATAACACATCAAAACAGACAATATATAAACTTATCTAATAAAATGTAATAAACTGTGAATATATGTATCATGTGAAAGTGATTCTTGTTAATAAATAATGAACGTACAAACAATGTGTACCATTTGAATAAAATAAAATAAAATTAAACTTTTTTACGATGTATGTGTGAATAGTCCAAATCTTTTGTAGTTTTTTTAAAAAGTCTTTAAAAAATCCGTAAATGTAAGACACTTCGAGAGTGAAAATTCGGTGCAATAATGTGTCCAACGAAAATCCAAAAAAACGAAGAAAAAATGAAGACAAAATGAAGACAAAAATAAAAAACAAAGTGTAAAAAAATGTGGAAAAAATGTAGAAAAAATGCAATATAGTATTGAGGTGTAAATACACCTCATATGAGGGATAACATATGGAAGGCAGTCTTTCCAGAACCATGGTCTTCCGCATACATACAGCCAGCAACCTGGTTAGCGTCCTCATTTAAAGTTCTACCTCCATCATGAAAAGTACAAAAGTAAAACATGGCAATACATATTGATATAAAGCTAACAGTGCAAAGCCAGACTGTGTGCATACCTGGACAATTTACCTTTGCAGACATCCTGTCTGCCTGATTCCTCCCATGCCAAATCCCCCCAACATTTCTTTACATCTTACTTCTCACCTGCTATGCTCCTATTTCTGTACCAACTATCTCTTCTTGTTTTTATTTCAAAAACATTGTGTGCTCTATACCCCAAATTTTTATTTCTAGCTAGGATTGTGTGGGGAAGCACACACCCCACATGCACGGATTTCCTTGAGTTATTGGCCTTTAGCGCCCATGTTGGAGCTAGAATGACCATCAGACATTGTATAGCTTAAAATTCTCTGTAAGGTACAATGACCCTTCTTTCTAACTGAACACAGGTTCGCTGGGAATTTTCAGAGCTATTCAGCTTAGTAAATCATGCCTTCAGTTTTTGGTCAGCCAGGTATTGTATGCACTTGACAAACACATTGGGGAGAATTTATCAAAACTGGAGCAGACAAAATCTGGAGCAGTTGCCCATGGCAACAGATCAGCTTCTCTCTTTAGTTTGTTCAGTTAAGATTTGAAAATGAGAGAAGATGATTGGTTGCCATGCACAGCTGCTCCAGTATTAGTCTGCTCCAGCTTTGATAAATTCCCCACATTGAATTTAATATTATTCAAGATTTTCATATAGAAAATTGTGGAGTCCCTTTCCTTTAAAGAGGAACTCCAGCAAGTGTAAAAAAGTACCCTTGCAGTGGGCCTAATCCTGCACTGCAAGGGATAACTGCTCGTTTTTCTCTAGGGGCCACAATAAAAAATAAATACTGACCCAATCCTCGGTCCTTGTGGTCAGCACTCACCTCTCTTCCCCTCCACTCTGAGTGTGGTATGTCCCTTGGTGTCTTCCCATCTAATGCAAGTCAATGGACCTATATAAGAAGTTATAACATCATCGGTCCTTAGACCACCAGAGCCTGGGGTAGAAGAGTCTGTGGGGACCGGTCTAGCAGCTAGGTTGGACAGAGGAACAGGTGAGTATATTTTCTTCATTTTATATTAGCCCCTAGACCAAATTGAGCAGTTAACCCTCGCAGTGTGGCAGTAGCCCCAAAGCAAGGGATAATTTTTACAATTCCTTGAGTTTCTTTATAAAGAATTTGCTTGGGCATGGACATTTTAGTTCAGGGTTTTCAGTGGCAATAACACAGCATATTGTTAGGCTGTTTTACTAAAAGGGTTGGAAATATTTAGGCTATAAAACTGGTGACGATTCACTTTAATTATCCAATCATATGAAAAGAAAATTCCTGTTTACTTATTTTATTGGCACATGATTGGGTAATTAACGTGAATCCTGTGCATCACATTACTGTGCATATATAGTGGCTGATTTACTGAAGAAGTAGAGAATGTTCACACAATAAATAGAAGGGAGAATGGTCCTTCGATCTGACTGAACACAGGTTAGCTGGGAATTTGCAGAGCTATTCAGTTTTGTAAATCATGCCTTCAGTTTTTGGTCAGCCAGGTTTGCCAGTACGTGCCAAACGCATGTATTTAATATTATTCTAGATTATCTGATAGAAAATTGTCCATTTCCATTAAAGAAGAACTCTGGGCAGTTAAAAACATAACCCTTGCAGTGCAGGGGTGGGATACGCCACTCATTTTGGTCTAGGGTGTAACATTAAAAAGATATACTCATCTGAACCTTGGTCCTGCGTCGGTGGCCGCCCAGCCTCTCCCTCTCTGCTCCAGCTGGGGAATGTCTGTCGGCATCCTCATATATAATACAAGTCAATGGACTTGTATTACATGTGATGACATCAGAGGTGCTTAGACCACTGGAGCCTGAGGGAGAATAGGCTGCAGGTTCCAGTCTACCAGCCAGACAGGAACAAGGTTTGGGTGAGTATATCTTTTTTTTTTTTACACTCTAGACCAAAATGAACACTTAATCCTTGCAGTGCAGGGGTAACCCAACTGCAAATTTTATTTGTTTTAACTGCCGGAGTTCTTCTTTAAGTGAATTGCTTTGGGCATGGACATTTCAGTATAGGATAGTTTCAGTGGCAAGAACACAGCACATTGTGAGGCTGATTTACTAAAGAGTTTGGAAATATTCAGACAATAAATGTTGTGATGATTCACATTAATATTCACACAGTTTATTTTGTAAACATGCTTGAATCATTTCATAAATTAGCCTCAGTACAACAGTAGTAGGATCTAAATTAGTTTTAGCACATGGAATTATTGTTAGATAAAATGATTGCTGTTAGTATGACTGCGATAATATTTATAGTTGTGAAAATGTAGTATACAATTATAATATTACACAGTATGCTAGGTTAAGGTTATTGTTAAGTGTTAGGTATAGGGGTTATGTTGGGGGTTAAGGTTAAATAACTTACACAATATTATTTTTTACACATTAAATAGATTATTTTTTAGAATATGATAAGTGTACGCCAAAAAAATGCATTAAAAACATATCAATTATGATATTGTACATATATGCAAGTTATAGTTGCTGAAAACTTTTCTGCAGCAGAACTCCCAACTAAGTTATAAGTAGATTAGAAAAAAACTAACATGCCAGATTTGCTCCTTCAATACAGAATAATAAAAATCTTTTTTTTTTTTAATCTTTTACAGCCATAATAACTCTGGCTTGATTCAATAACATGATTAAGAGCAAGGTCAGATAAGCAATTTCAAGAGCCTTAATTTCCCTAAGAAATAATACCTGCATTGAATTGCCTCTTCACTTTTCTGGTTTAATTGGCTTAATTATTCTTTTATATAAGTTATAATAATTTAAGATTTATAAAACATATCATAGGATAATAAATACATTTGTGAAAGTTGCACAAATTCTTAATTTTTTAAAACATATAGTTGATGCAATTTTTAAGTTCAATGTAGAAATATTAGCTCAGTTGCACACTAAGGGGTCTATTCACAAAGCTGCCGAGGGCAGCCGAGTGAATGACCGATCAGAAGTGAAGTGAGCCGAACACCGTTCGGCTATTCACTTCAGGCTGGTACGGCTGATTTCAGCCGTATATCGGCTGAAATCAGCCGTACATCGGCTTGCTTCGTGTGGCTTCGGATCAGCCGAACATGCTCAGCATGTTCAGCTGACCCGAAGTGCAGAAGGAGTTCGACTCAGCCGATCCAACATCTGGATCGGCTAAGCCGAACCTCCGGCAGGCTTCACACTGCTGTTCGGGCTATTCTGAAAGATCCCGAACAGCAGTGAGAGAATAGCCGAATGCCGCCGAGCGGCATTTGGCTCGGCTGTTCTGCTCGGTCCCTCAGAGGCACCGAGCAGAACAGAAAAAGAGTGAAAAAAGTAGAAAAAAGTAAATAGAAAACGATTGTGCAGAGCTAGCAGTGACAGCTAGCTCCGCCCAATAGTTTCCTATTGTCCGGCGGCTCTGCTGCTGTAAAAAAAAAAAATTAAAAAAATCTACCGGGCGCTCTGGGAGCCCCCCGCTCCCGGCCGCCAAGAAGAGAAACCCCGCTGTGTCTTTTTTTTTCTTTATTCTGACACGAGCGATGTCAGAATAGAGAAAAAAAAAAATTCCCATTCAAAAGCATTGAGAGTTTACTATTGGCTATTTCAATTTGCAATAGCCAATAGTAAACTAGCATTGTTCCCGCCCTCTGCTGGTGGACCTGGTGGGGAACTGCAAAAGAGGGCGGGTACAATGCTAGTTTACTATTGGCTATTGCAATAGAAATAGCCAATAGTAATGTCCCAATGCTTTTGAATGGGACTTTTTTTTTTTTTTTTTATTCTGACATCGCTCCGTGTCAGAATAAAGAAAAAAGACACAGCGGGGTTTTTCTCCTTGGCGGCCGGGAGCAGGAGACTCCCGGGGCGCCAGGGAGAGTCAGATGCTTGGAGATCAGTGTCCCTGGTTAGCAACCAGGGACGCTGATCTCTCTGAAAGTGGCCGGAGCCAGCCGTAAGATCACGACTGGCTCCACCCAGCTGTCAGAAGCAGGCTGTCGGCCGGCCAATGGCCGGCCGCTCGGCCAGCTTCGTCTTTCAGCACGGCTCAGCGCTCGACTGAGCCGCTCGGCCGTGATCGGGTGTGTTCGCCGGAATGCTCGGCTGATGTCTCGGTCGTTGGGTTTGGTTGGGTTTGGCTAATAGTTCGGCTGCTTTCGCGGGCTGTACGGGCTTTTGTGAATAGCCCGTACAGCACTCCCTCGGTTCTCCTGGACCGAAGGGGTCCTGGTGCCGAAGCTAGCTGAAGGATCGGCCGAAGCTACGGCCAGATCCTTCGGCAGCTTTGTGAATAGACCCCTAAGAATCATTGTTGAGGAAAGGGTGGTCTGATTTGTTTGTTTTATATCTTGCATAAAATCTCTATTTTACATATTAACATTTAACACAGGGTTCACACATCACTCTAGTGCCACACAGCATTTTGGGTTTTCTAAAGAGAGAGTGAGAGGAAGGAAGAGTAGAGAACTTACTCCTCTGACTCATTAAGCTGTGTTTATAATTCGACCTTGAGATACTGAGCTAACAGAATTGTTTTTAGTGAGGCAATTAGGATTAACCTGGTAAACATGTGACAAGGAGCCTAGATCACCACCTGCTGGTGAAGAAAAGAACAAATTAGTTTTTCATATGATGCATTTCATATTTATCTTGCTAAAAATGTATATCTATGCAAAAGAATGTAAGAGATAAGATGCATATTATTATTGGTATTTATATAGCACCAACAATTTACGCAGCGTGTTACATACTGCACATTCACATCAGTCCCCAGCTTCAAGGAGCTTAGAATCCCTACCTCACATGCATATACAGGTGAAACTCGAATAATTAGAATATCGTGCAAAAGTAATGGCAGTAATTGCTGCAAAAGGGGCCCAAACCAAGTACTGAGTACATATGCATGCTTGTACTTTTCAGAGGTCCGATATTGTTCTATGTACAATCCTTGTTTTATTGACTGCATGTAATATTCTAATTTTCTGAGATTGTGGATTTGGGGTTCTTGGGGTTTTCATGAGCTGTAAGCCATAATCATCACAATTATGACAAATCACGGCTTGAACTATCTTCCTTTGCATGTAATGAGTTTATCTCATATATTAGTTTCACCTTTTAAGTTGCATTAGTGAAATAAATGAACTTTGCACGATATTCTAATTATTCGAGTTTCACCTGTATACTAGGGCAGATTTAGACAGGGGCCAATTAATTAGAGAACATGCACACTCCTTGCAAATAGTGCCCTCACCAGGATTTAAACCAGGGACCCCCAGTACTGCAAGGCAGAAGGGCTAACTAATTATTTGCCACATATGCCATATATTATTTTCCTGCTATATCATTTAATTATATTTGAAATTGGGTGGGGAGGAGTGGGAACCTAATAGAGTATATAGAGTAAGTATTTATTATTTAGGGTGGGGAAGGGGAGGTGGGAATATACGTTTAATAAGTAGATGCCAGTAAAGATGGATAGATCGAAAATGTGAGTAAGAGAGTATAGGATAGAGTAAGAGGGTGACTGAAGTAGTGGTGAGGGAACAGGGTCCAGGAGGCAAGTAGTGAGGCGGCTGTCAGACAAAAGCTTTGTAACCTCCACTGTAGCGACCGGCTCAAAAGAGGAAAGTAACAAGTGTGAGGGTGGGTCTGGTACATTAATAGGGGGAAGTGACTGGCCAGTGGAGATCCCATCCTGAATTGCATCTATTTTGTTTTTGAAGTGAATGGCAATGTCCTGTGCAGTGAATAAGTTAGTGGGTTGGGGCATCGGGGCACATAGTAGAGAGTTAAAAGTAGAAAAGAGTTGATGAGGACTGGAGGAGAGTGTGTCAATGAGAGTGACAAAATAAGTCTGTTTGGAAGCACGGAGGGAGGAATTATATTTTAGGAGGGCAGCTTTAAACAGTGTAAAGCTTCGGCTAGCTTCGGCTCCAGGACCCCTTCGTTTCAGTAGAACAGAAGGGGAGAAGCAAGCCGATGTACGGCTGAAATTAGCCGTACCAGCCTGAAGTGAATAGCCGAACAGTGTTCGGCTCACTTCACTTCAGATCGGTCATTCACTCGGCTGCCCTCGGCAGCTTCGTGAATAGACCCCCTAGTTTTGTGCCACAGTCATTCAAGAGCGGCTATGTTATGCATTCTCATAGACTTGTATGGGGATGTAAAACCTGCTTGACATGAACAGAAGATTTTCAACACAGACCTTAAAACATGCTTTACAAAGCCTAAGAGGTTTACAAGAAATGTCATAGTTCCTTAGAAACATATGGCATTTACCAGACTTTCCTATGGGCTGCATATTCTAAATCCATATGGACTTCACAATACAAAACTTTATCTAAATTTGGCATATGAACTATTTGGTCTTTCAAAATGAAATACAAAGATAGTAGGTTAAATTCACATTAGCATTTAGTACTTTACCATTGGACATTTAAACAGAATAGTGCAATTCATTTTTTTTCTGTTCACTTTGAATCCCTTTATGTCAGTGCAACAGCAAAGAGAAGGCTTTCCTGCAGGTGGTGTGACATTGACTGCTACTTTACCCATCTGACAACATAGCTGCACTAGAATAGGCAGCTTGCTCTCTACTATGATTAATCCATCGGACTAAAAAAGAGAAAGGTTTCTTGAGAGGGGATTGGGTGTTTTTTGTGTTGTGATTTCTCTAGTTTTATATTAGTGCAGGTAATAGGGCTGTTTACCTATTTTCCATTCAGGCACACAGAACTTAAATCCATGCAAATTACAGTAACATTATAAAATATATATTAGGCAAAAGATGCATTACTGTCAATTATAGTAACAAGTGAAAATGTGGGCTTTTTATGCTAAGGCAACACCACAAATATCCATCTCATATATTAAAACATATATTGCTTTATTAAGATACATAAAAACCCCATTAAAGCAAATGCATTGTTAATTAACAATGCAATTGTTTTTATGGGGATTTTATGTATCTTAATAAAGCAATATATGTTTTATTACCGTATATACTCGAGTATAAGCCGTCCCGAATATAAGCCGAGGGTGGGAAATGAGGCAGCTACTGGTAGATAGATACCAATAAAATTACATTAATATTTATTTAAAAGAAAAATAACCTAGCTCTGTAAGTGGAAAAGGGGGTACAGGGCTACATATCATGTACTACGGATCATTTAACCCATTCATGTTAGCAGAGGATCATTGTAAATGTATTGTCTGCACTGTATTAGCAGTATATACTCTATATAGAGTATATACTGCTAATACAGTGCAGACAATACATTTACAATGATCCTCTGCTAACATGAATGGGTTAAATGATCCATAGTACAGGGCTACATATCATGTACTACGGATCATTTAACCCATTCATGTTAGCAGAGGATCATTGTAAATGTATTGTCTGCACTGTATTAGCAGTATATACTCTATATAGAGTATATACTGCTAATACAGTGCAGACAATACATTTACAATGATCCTCTGCTAACATGAATGGGTTAAATGATCCATAGTACAGGGCTACATATCATGTACTACGGATCATTTAACCCATTCATGTTAGCAGAGGATCATTGTAAATGTATTGTCTGCACTGTATTAGCAGTATATACTCTATATAGAGTATATACTGCTAATACAGTGCAGACAATACATTTACAATGATCCTCTGCTAACATGAATGGGTTAAATGATCCATAGTACAGGGCTACATATCATGTACTACGGATCATTTAACCCATTCATGTTAGCAGAGGATCATTGTAAATGTATTGTCTGCACTGTATTAGCAGTATATACTCTATATAGAGTATATACTGCTAATACAGTGCAGACAATACATTTACAATTATACTAACATGAATGTATTAAATGATCTGTATGTAGCCCTGTACCCCCTTTTCCACTTACAGAGCTAGGTTATTTTTCTTTTAAATAAATATTAATGTAATTTTATTGGTATCTATCTACCAGTAGCTGCCTCATTTCCCACCCTCGGCTTATATTCGGGACGGCTTATACTCGAGTATATACGGTATATGAGATGGATATTTGTGGTGTTGCCTTGGCATAAAAAGCCCCCATTTTGCACTTGTTACTATTGAAAGACAAATGTATTCCAAGAAAAGATAAAAGACTTTATCACCAAGTTAACATGTTTTGAGGGTCCGAGAAAGTCACATTAATCAGAGCTACAAAGACACAACAAAACATACAAAAATGCATGAAATAGGTAAACTTGAAATCATAATAATATATAAATAATGTTTTAGGTACTTGGGGGTCTATTCACTAAGCTGCTGTAGGCAGCCGAAGATAAAAAACTCTCCCGGGCGCTCTGGGAGCCTCCCGCTCCCGGCCGTCCAGGAGAGAAACACCGCTGTGTCTTTTTTTTCTTCATTCTGACACGAGTGATGTCAGAATAGAAAAAAAAAAAATGTTCCCATTGAAAAGCATTGGTACATTACTATTGGCTATTTCAATTTGCAATAGCCAATAGTAATGTACCAATGCTTTTCAATGGGAAATTATTATTATTTTTTTTTCTATTCTGAGGCCGAAGCTACGGCCAGATCCTTCGGCAGCTTCGTGAATAGACCCCTAGGTGTTGGTAAATCAGCCACTATTACAAACATATTAAATATACTTGTTTATAAACTTATTAAAATGGGATGAGATACAAATGTACATCAATCACATGAGGAGCTGGACAAAGGTAACTAAAATATGCAGTGCTTCAGTCTTAAATGATTTAATAAGCTATCAGTGTGACCTATTTAAATTGAACATATGTTTTTTCTCATGCCTGGCAAAACAATAAGTTTAATTTGCCCTCCTCCCCCCTGCTGCTTACATTCCTCTTTCCTTTGCCATTTCCCCCACTCATGATCATCTGCTAGAGCAAAGAAAAACTAAAAGTATAAGTTGCAAGTTAGTCTGTTTTGAGTTTACATGAGACTGTCACCCTGGCCCACATAGCAGTGCTTGGACCTGGTACCTGGACACACAGAAACTATAAGGAATCTGTGAACTCTGAGGATAGGGGTATGCCCCAGAAATGCTTCAGCTGATATGACCACTGGCTGGCAGGTCCTGCAGTGCTAATCTGTCAATGTAGGTGCTTATTGATGTGCTGCAACATCTTGGAATGAAGAACCTCTGGAATGTGGAAATGCATTTCTTTATATGTCGATAATGCTTCTGGCTTTGTGAATAATATTTTAAGATATGTTAATATTGATTAAATACATTTACTTCATGTAGACAAGGCAATGTCCTTGTGTGATTTTTCTCTTACATGTGTTGAAGAATTCCCAGTTGAATTTGGGTGTCTGTCATCATCTGTGGAGAATGTTATGTGCAGATTAGTCCGGATCATATGTGATTAGCCAGTGGCGCCAGTTTATTTGATTTATGAGTGTTTGATGTCACTTGATTCTAATGACAGCCAGACATTTTTAGAAAGTGGTCCACAGGAGTAGTCCCCATTTTTCTCTGCATACATGTTTTCTTACAAAATTACTACTAAATACAGGGTAAACACAATGGTTCATATTTAATGTCTGAACTAGTGAACCTTTAGAGCATGGGAACTAAGATGTGGGACTCTCCCAAGAACCCATGGGACAGTTGTGGAGGAGTGTTGCTTCTCCAAATTGTACAGGACTAATAAAAGAAGAGGTGACTTGGAGTAGGATTGGTGAAGACTGAAGACTACTCACTAAACTTTATTTAAAAGATAAAGTATTCAGAGAAAGTATTGCCTATATTTCAAATAAAGTTTTTTTAATCTGTTTTTTTTTTAAATTATTTTAAACAATTTTCCTCACCAAATGAACCTTTGGCCAGGTTATGAAAATACAAGTAACTATATATTCTTAACAAAACCTTTAAAGCAAACTCTCATCAATCTTTAAGGCTGTGGGTATAGTGAAGTAATGCATCCTTAAAGTTCACAGAAAAAGCAACAAAGTTACCCAAGTCAATATTTTAGCAGCTCAGGTTATTCTGCTCCTCAACTGCTATGTGTTATATTACAGATGGAAAGACTGAAAGGCTAGTGAGTCTGTCACTGCTGGGAGAGAAGAACATGGTGAAATGAGCTGCTGAGGGAGTGACTTAGACAACGTCAGTACTTCTGCTGTTAACTTTGAGGATGAACTGTTCCACAATGGCTAATGCTACAGAGATCAGTAAAGGTCTGTTTTAAAGCAAATGTACTGCTTGTTAAGAAAAAGCAAATACTTGAATATACATAGCCTGACCACAGATTCACTTTAAGCTGCACAAAACATCCCCTGTCCCCATAATTCTGTAAAAAGAGGTGTTGTGACAGTTATGTTGCTTTCACAATGTATGACACACTTACAATGATTTTGTTAGTTCTGTGGAAAGAGAACATCATCCTGAGTACAATGCATTATGAATAGCTTTTTAGCAGTCACAAGATGAAAAGCTGGGTAGGGTAAATTCTTGCTAACTTCAAGTCATCGGTCACTGACTTTTTGCTTTTCATTGCACTGCAAATTACTGTAATAATTTTCTGTATTAAGATCAATAAACTCTATTGAATCTTGCAGATTTGCAATATGTTTATGTCAGTCTGAATTATGCCTGTTTTTTCCTGTTATAGCTTTTTTAACAACAGGTTTTTAGATTCCAGAACACATTAATACTAAGTATATATTTCACTTCACATTAACACATCAATCTGTAGCAAGGGTCAGTTTTCACATTGTGTATTTGTGTATGTGTTCCCATTTGTGTATATGTTAGAGGCTCAGTCAGTCATAAGCAATAATGTAGTGTGAGCTGAAATAACCGTTACACTTTCCGATAAACCACACAAGGGAAAAATGGTGATTGGTTGATTTGACATAGTGCCCTTTACAGACATCCACTGTATATTGAACTTCATTATTTTTGTTTTTTTATGTAATTTCCAAAGAACATAACAATAACAAACTACATAAAAAGAGAAAATAAAATAATGTAAACAGCTAAACTGTCTAGTCTCTCACTGTTACCAAACTAGATGAATTAATCCAGAGCAATGACCAAGGGATTTTTACTGGTCATTAGAATAGCTGATGTCAGCAGCATTACTGGCATCAGTTAGTGGGTATGTTTACCAAAAGAACCACATTTTTTTTAAACTTATGATAACTAGCCTTTTCCTTAATGTTGTAAATGTGTTGAGAGGCTGGTAGACAGGTATTTTAGGTTAGTGAGGTCGTTTCCGCCTCCAGGTGGACCAAAGCCTGATAATATTTTTTGTAAGTTGTTTATGACTCTCCAAAAAAAGAAGCCTTACGTTCACAATAGTTAGGAAATGCAAATCTTGTTGAGAAAAAAGCTATTATTTGAGAACAGAATAAAAGCTGTCACTTGAGACCAGAAAAGACTGATTTTGACAATTCCAACCAGCATGTAAAAACACATAGGGTTTTATTCACAAAGCTGCCAAAGGCAGCTGATAGATAACCGAGGCGAAGTGAAGTGAGCCGACTGCTGTTCGGCAATTCACTTCTGGCTTGTATGGCTGATTTCAGCTATACATCGGCTAAAATCAGCCATACATCAGCTGCCTCTGGCATGTCCGGCTGAGCTGAAGTGCAGAAGGACTTTGACTCAGCAGATTCAACATCCTATTGTAATAGGGGCCAAATGGCAGTAAGTGAATAGCCGAATGCCGCCGAGTGGCATTCGGCTTGGCTATTCTGCTCGGTACCTCCAAGGAACCGAGCAGAATAGAAAATAAGTGAAATGAAAAAAAAAGTTGAGACTTCCGGTTCCGGCACCCGATGCGTCAGTCAGAGGACACAGGAGCTCCGTCCCGTCGTCTCTCTCCTACCTATTCCTCCGCTATAAATCAGCCGCCGCTGACACTCACTAGGGAGCCGAACACCCGCCCGACATGGACCGCTTCCTGGAACGCCAGCCGAGGGCAGGAAGGTCTCTCACGGTCACCCGATCTGATGAGGCCTTGTCATTCATGGTGGATGACGGAGGCACACAGGCAGACATGCAGGCAGACGCTGGGGGTGAGTCAGCACATGAGCCAGCCTCCCTCCCTCCTCTAGACCTTCACACCATAGCCTCAGAAGTGGCCAAGTGTCTCAAGGCAGATATAACTGCCATTATAACAGACTCCCTGCATTGTCATCTCGCCCGCTAGTGCCCCACATTAATGTGTTACCTTCATACCTCCTGCTTCTCATCTGCCTCTATTGGCCCTATGGGATCCCCCTTGAACCTTATTACTTGGAACGTTAAGGGATTGAAATCCCCCAACAAAAGACGAAAGATTCTTCGCCATCTCAAGAGCCTCAAAGTTGACATTGCCCTTCTTCAGGAAACGCACCTCAAGGAAGCTGATATCTCACGCCTAAAACAATCTTGGGTCGGGACGGCCCTAGGAGCACCTGCAGCGGGCCGATCTGCAGGGGTGGTCACATTGATTAATAAATCCTTACCGCATGCTGTACTTGATCATCGCTACGATACTACATCGGGTAGGTGGTCTTTTTTGTCTCTACAACTAGGATCCCACCCGTTGGACCTGTGAAATGTATATGGCCCTAACTGTGACAATAAACCATTTTTAGACCATTTGCTCTCACAGTTCTCGTCTCGTCCCTCTGATCGCCCCCTTCTGATTGGTGGTGACTTCAATGCAGTAGCATCCGCTTGGGAGGACCGATCCCGAGAAAAGGGCTTTACACCCACGAGGGTTAATCCCCAAGACTCTCATCTACATACTTGGATTGAAGACACTGGACTAGAGGACCTTTGGAGGTATTTGCATCCTTTGGAGCGGGAATACACGCACTTTTCCCATGCACACAAAGCTTTATCCCGCATCGACATGTTTTTTTCTACTCATGCTTTATTGCCTAATATAGTGTCTGCCCACATTGATGATCTAGTGATCTCGGATCACGCCCCTGTCATGGTCATGGTAAAAAACATTGGCGCACAGAGCCATCCCACCATCTGGCGGTTCCCGTCTTACCTATCACGTGATGAAACCTTTCATGGCGTACTCAAACAATGGTGGCATGGCTATGTGACGGACAATGCACAGCACGCATCCGACCCGGTTCTTTTCTGGGAGGCTGCGAAAGCAGTACTTAGGGGCAGGGTGTTGGCTTATGCCTCCTCGAAAAAACGCATGATCCGACACAGATATGCGGAAGATAGCACGGCAGCCAGACAGTCTTATCTCAATTATAAACATGACCCTACTCCAACTAACAGATCCCCCTGGCTGCAGGCCAAGCAGGAATTGGATCACTGGCTCCACCAGCCTGACCTTATTCTCAGAAACCCCAGAGATTTGGCATTGTTCAAATTTGGTAATAAATCAGGTAAACTCCTAGCCAACTTAGCCCGAGGGAGAACTCCGCCCACGCATATTGCTCGACTCCTAGATGAATCAGGGAAGTTTCACTCAGACTCGAAATCCATAGGGGATATCTTCAGTAAATTTTACAAACACCTTTACAGACATGAACCGGGTGATATGGCCACAGGTTCTTCTTTCTTAGACAATACTCCATTACCAACCTTATCCCCGGATGAATTATCCGCCCTCAATGCCGACATATCGTTATCAGAAATTGAAGAGGTGATTAAGCATTCCACTAGATCCAAGGCCCCAGGACCTGATGGGTTTTCAGCTGAATTTTACTGTATACTATCCCCTGAAATCTCCCCTACACTGAAAGACCTCTTCCAACGTTTAGTACACACACGTCAATAACCCCCACCTTTACAGAAGCCTACATTCGGCTCCTACCGAAAAAGGTTCATACAGGCCGATATCATTGCTAAATGTCGATGTCAAATTTCTCTCGAAACTTCTAGCTAACAGGGTGGCTGCCGTGTTACCGAAGCTCATCTCTCCAGAACAGGTGGGGTTTGTCAGTGGGAGATCTGCAGTAACAAATGTACGTAACATACTGCTGGCTTTGGAATGTAATAGACTGAAGTTATCTTCTCCCCGTCCATCTGCGCTTTTGGCCCTGGACGCGGAGAAGGCATTTGATAATGTCAATTGGGAATGGTTATCAAATGTTATGCAACGTATGGGTTTTCAGGGTGCTTTCCTGCAATTTGTGTCCACAATGTATTCCTCCCCCAGTGCACGTATACTCACCTCTACAGCCATCTCAGAACCTTTCACCTTACATAGGGGGCACGAGACAGGGATGCCCACTATCTCCCCTCCTGTTCAACCTGGCTTTAGAACCGCTCTCCCGATCCCTCTCTTCTGCCTCGTTCTTCACGGGTCTGCAGCTGGGCCCTCATGTTCTTAAGATTGCACTCTTCGCGGATGACATTATACTTCTGCTCTCAGACCCCTCATCCCAGAACCCCAAAATAATGCAACACATCTCTCAATATGGCTCCTTCTCTGGCTTGACCATCAATTTACACAAAAGTGAACTTTTACTACTGCCACCCATTCAGTCCTTAGACACTTCCGCCTGGCCCCCTGATATGACCATTAAGGTCCAGAAACATTATATTACATATTTAGGATTTGCATCCCCAGTAAAGCTGCGGATTTATACCACCTTAATTATTCTCCACTGTTCCTTAAAATTACACAGGAACTCCACAGATGGCATGAGCTCCCTATATCTATGTTGGGAAGATGTCATTTGCTGAGGATGGTTAGCTTTGCTAGGCTCCTGTATCCGTTTCAGACGATTCCTTTACTTATCCAGCATAAAGACACTAAAATGCTGTACCGGGCATTCTCAAGATTCATTTGGAGAGGAAAATGCCAGAGGATAGCTCTGAGGAAACTCCAAAGGCCATCTACGTTGCTAGGGGCAAACGTCTATATAATTTGGCCAGCTTGTTTCGGCATGTGAGGGATTGGTTGCATGACACCTCTTACTTTACTAACACGCCATTGAAACGACAAATGGTCGCCCCATGGTCCCTGCCGGGCATCATACATACCCCATGGAAAGCTTTACCACCAAAAATTAAGAGTAACATTCTACTGAGAGATACAGTGATCACGTGGAGGGAGGTCAGGAAGCTGCTGGGAATCCCGGGGGTGGTGTCCCCCCTAATGCCACTCACATCATCCCGGGCCTTCCCCGCAGGTAACTCCTCCAGGGTCTTTCTTCAATGGCAAACCAAGGGCATTCACATGGTAAAAAACCTTCTGACTCCCCAGGGCTCCTGCAAGATGTTTGCTGACCTGCTGAGCACCCAAGCCATATCTATTACGCATTTCCTTCAATATGCCCAAATACGGCATTTCATAGCCAATAATCTTGCCCCACCAGGGGATGGTACGATCTGTGGACTCCTCAGTAGACTACTGTCCTCCCCATCTGAGAAGATGCCGCTATCTTGCATAGTACAAACCATACGCTGGCGCCATCCCATACCAAACGCACTGACCACCTTTCCCGCACATGTGCACAAATGGTCCTCCTTTCTTCAGCTACCCTTGGAAGACACTGATTCCCTGTTACTTAAAGGTTGGCTTTCCCTACGGAAAGTGGTTATATGTGAATACTGGAGGGAACTCCAATTCAAAATAATTCACAGAGCGTATTATGCCTTTAATCTTAAATTCAAGTCCTCACCCCCTGATTGGTTGACTTCATGTCCCAAATGCCATGCACCATTCCCGAACCTGGATCACCTACTTTGGTATTGTCCCTTCATCCAATTATTTTGGACACAAACTATAACGTACATGAATGCAGGCTTTGATACCCATAGATCTGTTGACCCGGCCATCTGCCTATTTCATGTAGTTAATCCCTTTACATCGCCAGTGCCAAAACGACCCTCCCGCTGGGAACACATCTGCCTTATCGCTGCTAAGAAGGCTATCTTGACAAGCTGGCTCTCACCTACCCCTCCTTCCTTAGCGGGCCTGAAAGAATTATTACATAAGTTGATGTTCCTGGAGAAACTTGACGCCCGAGACAACTATACCCACACTGATAAATTTTTCTCTACCTGGACCCCGTTTCTAAGCTGGGAGCTTCCCTTAGTAAAGCTCCAAGAGTTGATGTCCCTTTTTAAAGACACTAAATGGTATCTTGAAGTGAACCTTGCTTCAACCCTACACCTTTAACAAGGCGTGAAGTCAGCCCCACCCTACACCTAGGGGGTAAGCAAACTGGATGGATGTGGACTGGTTCCAAAAATGCATTAGTGTAATACATGCACTATGTCTGTGTTATATTTTATTGTTTATTGTTTGTTGGATTTTTTGTATTCTCTGTTACATATTGTAATGTATTCTTACTTACCTATATCCTACAGGACTTTTAGTCGCTGACACTGTTGTAACTCTGCGATTAAGCCTGCTTTGTATGCTTGTATTATTGGAAAATGTCTTCAATAAAAATGACTTGCTTAAAAAAAAATTGCAGTGCTCTTTTTAGACCCAATAGGGTGTCCAAAGAGGACCTGTCACCGTCGATATATACTGTCACTAAGGAGCTTGCCATTCCCTGGTGACAATACATAAGATTAAAAAAAAGTAAATGAAATTAATAAATAACTAAATACATAAATAAAACATAGCATTCAAATAAAAACAATACACAACTTTTCCCCATACACACATACACACATTTAAACTACACACACATAACCACAAAAACCGTTTAGCAATTTTTCACCACTTTGCAAAAAATACACGATTTTAAATGTACAAATATTTGTTATTTGTTAACTCTACACATTGTTTTGCTTAGAAGGACTTAGAAGGAATTGTGTAAGTTATGTTGTGTTTGTATGTACCAAAAATGATTCCAATGTATTTGTGTAACAAATATTGTTTTAATAAACATTTATACAACTATAAAAAAAAACAAAGTTGAAAAAGCATTTAAAAAATGTAAGAAAATTGGAAAATTAAAAATAAATTAAAACAGTTTAAAGAAAAGAAAACAAAAGAAAATTAAAAATAATAAAAAAATGCAGGCAAAGATGCCGGCTAAAGAAAAACAATTGGGCGGAGCTAGTTGTTTCCTATTGGCCGGCACCTGCCAGAGTCTTCTAGCAGGTCCCAGCCAATGAATAACAACTGGACAGAGCCAGCCGTGACACCACGGCCGGCTCCCCTCAGTTGTCATTGTTAAATGATAGATCAGCATCTCCAGGTCATTTGGGGATGCTGATATGTCATTACAACTGGACGGAATGAGCCGTGAGATCACGGCTGGCTCTGCCCAGCTGTCATTTGCGTGAAGTTCGGTATGCTTCGGCCGACCTTTCTCCACTCTTTGGCTGTCAATTTGGCTCAGTCGGGCAGAAGCATATGCCTTCAGCTCAGCTGCCTTCGGCTGCTGTATGGGCTATTGTGGTGGCCGAAGAGAGCCGAAGGATCAGCCGAAGCTATGGCTGGATCCTTCGGCTCTTTACTGAATAACCCCCTACATAGAAATAACATTAAGGATTATACAGGTTATCCTGGGATCCTACTTTAGTCATGATGTCTATCATGTTCATTGCCCTCAACATTATAAAGTAAATAAGGCTTATTCAGTAAGGCATTAGTTAACATGCAAAGTGCAGCAACTCATAGATAGCATTAAAAATAGGGATGCACCGATATATTCGGCCGATACATTGGCGCATCCGTGATTTATTTTCTCCCCGCTGGGCGCTGCTCTGTGTTCCAGTGGGGTGAAAAGAAAGTCACAGCCGGCCGAGCGCTGCAGGACGAGAGCGCTGTGAGCGGCCGGCGTCTCCTCCCACACTGCTCAGCCGCCTATCACAGTCCGGCAGAGCGGTGTGGGGGCGGAGACAGCGCTGTCACAGGAGGCTGGGCTTTCCTCTCTACACTGCTCGATCAGCCTCCTGTGACAGCGTGTCAGAGAGAAAAGCAAGGTACACACACTCAGAGATCAGTGATCGCTGCGGAATCTCTGCAGAAAAAGAGATTGAGGACTCTGTGTTCTCAATCTCTTTTTCTATTGTAAAAGGGAAACATCAGGGGTCTGTTAAGACCCCTAATATTTCCCCAAAGCCCATAAAAGTAAAGTAAAAAATAAAAATATTTAATAAAAAAATAAAATATTTAAAAAAATTGAAAAAATTAAAATAAAAAAACATTTTCGATATCGGTTTCGGCCTGACATTTTTTTTATTTCGGTTTCGTTTCTAAAATTTCCATTTCGGTGCACCTCTAATTAAAAATAAAAATATATAATTTAACACTAATCCAAATGCAATTTACTGATGGTTACTGTGCTGGACCCAACATCTCTGAGGATATGTTATCAGTTAATTATTCATGCCAAGGTGACATACTAAATCAGTAAAGAGTGCAGAAGAGCTACAATCTCAATAAAAATTAGATAACTAAACATGAGATTGTAGCCCATTATGGGAGCGAGCTTGGAGTGGTGGCTACTTTACAGCACACACAGGGACCATGTGGAATAAAAGTAGTCACCAGAAAGATGGACAGTGTCAGCAAAAATTTAGAGATGATTTGAAGATCTATAGCTGAGTCCTGCCAAATATGGTATATTTTTGTTAATGGTAGTTAAGGTACATACATATTAGCTGTTGTTCACTAAGCAGAGACACAAAGGGCTTCCACTTTCATAAACAAAGCATTAGCTTTCTAATGCCAAGTGCTGTTCCATCCAAATATACAAGTTTATGATTCTGAAGGAAGGAACTTTCTACTCCATACATCATCATTTGTAAAGACTATTCATACCCAACTGTGATTCTGATGCAATCAGCATACATTCAGAAAAAATCTGGATAAACAGAACAATATTTTATTGCACAGAATGAATGGCAAGGGGCTGCAGTCCTTTCTTTTGACAGTGTGAAGCAATTTACAGCTGGAGCTGTTGAGCTCTGTAAACAAAATATTTTTACAATAGAAGATTAGGAGAAACTGGAAAAAGTGAAAAGGAGAGAAGAGCTCCCTTTGCTGGCTGGACATAAAAATACTAAATACTCATATGCAGTACTTTGTGTCAATTGATTAAAAAAAAACCTTTTTAAATAATATTTTGAGTCCTGCCCATAATAAATAAATAAAGTGTATACATAAAAAACTTATTTGCATTCCCTTTAAGGCAGGCTGATTGGATTTTGGCATAGGGGCAATGCTTCCAGTGTATTAATAGTGGAACAGAAAATGAGTTTACATGTTGTTTGAACATTCTGTTTACATTCGGGCTTTAGACAAGCTGACTCCCTACACTGAATAATATTTTTTCTTTAGGTATTATCTCAATAGGTATGATATTATCATATTCAATGGGTATCATATTTTATATTTGCAAGTGTGTTACTGTCTATTGCTTTTCTGGGGATTAGGTTTAAAAGCAATTTCCTCTTCATCAGTTTTTGACAACATTACCTTACAGCTTCTTGCAATTACACTAATCAGCTGACATAATCTTAAAAATCATCCTCCATTTCAATCCATGGTTTCCTCAGAATGATAACATTTACCATCACTCCAACAAAAATATTGTCAGTTTTTTGAAAACATTAACTTGCAAATGCTCTATCATTTGAACAAGCTTGATCCAATTTAACATGGTTACAGGTACTATACGATCTCAAGATCAAAGAGCTCTGGCTGCCGAGTGAAGAAAGGTTAACAACTTAGAGCAATGTAATTAATCTCTCATATTAAAGAAAAGATGCAAAAGGAAGGTATGCAGAAGGTATCCCTTAACCACTTCAGCTCTGTAGACCCTCTATGGACCAGTGCAATGTTTATGTTTCTACTGTAGACCCGTTTATTTGGCAACAACTTTGCCAATACTTAAGATAATAAAGTAATACATAAATCTTTTTTTAGGACAAGTAGGGTTTTATTTTGGTGATACTGACTGCAAAAAAATGACATTATTTTTGATGCAATCCATAGACAAAAACGTAACAAAATGCACTTTTTTCCTACTTTGATCAGTCTTAGTTTAAGAAACATAGATTGTTAATGTAGATAGGATACCTTTTAATCTATAATTTGTCCTGTTAATACTAAAAATATGATAATTGGTGCCAATGTATTTACAAATGAAATACAGGTTTTTTTAAACAATGGTGAGCTTTATTTAATGTGACTGTAAAAAAAAGAATAAATATTATTTGTTAGAAAAATAGAAATAAAAAAAATCAGTAAAATGATAGTTAAGGGGAGAAGGGGAATGAGCTGTTAATTAATTGTAAACTTAGGGTTGATAGGAAGTTACATAGTTACATAGTAGGTAAGACTGAATAAAGACACAGGTCTATTAAGTTCAACCTATGTATGTTTGTGTGTGTTTCACCAAATTTAATACACAGTTATTATTTCCCATACCCTTCTATATTTTGTTAACTAAGAAACAATCGATCTAGAAGTTTCTTGAATTTATCAACTCTATTAGCGGACACCACTGACTGTGGGAGGGAAATACACAATTTTACTATTCTCACAGTAAAACCTCTACGCAGTCTAAGATTAAACCTCCTCTCTTCTAACCTCTTGTGTCCACGTGTCATCAACAAAGTTCTTGGTGTAAACATTGTTTCCCTAATTCTTTGGTCCCTATTAAAGATTTTGAAAATTGCAATTAGGTCCCCTTTTAAGTGCCTCTTTTCTAAGGATTATAAGTTTAGTTTCTGGAGGCAATTTTAATATCTCAGGCCTTCCATCCCCTTTATTAATCTGGTAGCCCTTCTCTGAACTTGCTCGATTTCATGGACATCTTTCCTGAGGGTTGGTGTCCAAAACTAAACTGCATACTCAAGGTGTGGTCGAACTTGTGATTTATAAAGTGGTAAAATTATGTTTCTATCCCTTCATAGTATCCCTCTTTAATGCAAGATAATATCTTGCTTGCTTTGCTTGCCGCTGCTTGGCTTTGCATACTATTACTGAATCTATGATCTATGAGGACCCCCAGGTCTTTTTCTGTGTCCGCCCTCCCAGGTGCAGCACCCCCTAGGTAGTAGTTTGCACACACGTTCGTAGCTCCCATGTGCATAACTTACTTTTTTCTGGATAAATTGCCTCTGCCATCTTGCAGCCCAGGCCTCAATTTTATCTAGGTCTTGTTGTAGTGACTTTATGTCTAGTTGAGAATGAACTGCCCTACACAATTTAGTGTCATCTGCAAAAACCGAGATTGAACTATCTATTGCAATTTCTATATCATTTATGAATAAAATAAAAAGGATTGGTCCCAAGACTGATCCCTGGGGCACCCCACTCACGACTTTTGCCCAAATAGAAAGTGAACCATTTATTACTACTTTCTGGATCCGATCACTCAGCCAGTTTTCCAACCATGTACATACACGCAATAGGTTGAACTTGATGGACCTGTGTCTTTATTCAACCTCAAATACTATGCAACTATGTAACATACAATTTCATCCAAAACGACAGACCTTAGATTGTGGATTCAATGTTTGTAGGGTACTGTATCAAATGCTTTAGCAAAGTCGAGATACACCATATCTACTGTTATTCCTCTGTCTAATTGATTGCTAACTTCCTTGTAGAATGTCAACAGATTGGTTTGGCAAAAATGGTATTTCATGAATCTATGTTGGTTGCTACTTTTTATTCCATTTTCACATGCAAATACCTGCATATAGTCACTTATTATTCCTTCAAATACTTTACATACTATTGATGTTAAGCTGACTGGCCTATAGTTACCTGGTGTGCTTCTTTCCCCCCTTATATATTTGTACTACATTCGCTTTCCGCCAATCAACCGGTACCATACGTGAGATTAAAGTGTCCATAAAAATTAGGAACAATGGTTTGGCTATAGCCCGGCTAAGCTCCATAGTAGTAATAGGAAGTTGAATAGAAAACTTTGTATATTCCAGATGAGAAGAATATATGCAACATTGTTCAGTGGTTCATGGTACTGACTGCATGACAGCTCATATGCAGAAGTAGGTAAAAGTGTTAATCAATTACATTTAGTGATTGCTTATGTGTAAATTTTACCAAACTTTTCTCATTGACTTATTGCATATAGTCTGAAAGGAGTACATCTGGATCTTCTTTACCAGTGCCAATAAAGCGTATCTAAAAGTGGGCATAAATCATACATATTAGCATACCTTTTGACTGTTGATACATTGGACATTAGTGTGACTGTTAAGGATTCCTTTTAGTTTAAGTTTAATTCTAGCGTAAAAAATATTCCTCAAGCCACTTCCTATCGTAAGGTGACAATGCTGCCTTTGTGGGTCTACATGCAAGTTAAGTGTTATCACCCTAAGCTGCCCCCTCCTGTTCAAAACTACATGATGAAGTGCCAATGCACAGCATGCTGATACACAGGGGTTGATTTACTAACCTCATAAACACGCCACGAACAAGTATACACCTCTGTAGTGTGTTCCCTCCCAGCATGATCTATTGGTGGAATCTAGACACCTTTGTAGTGTGTACACACCCAGCAGGTGTGTTGTGCAAAGCCCTGCATGAATTGCAAGGTGATGTTGTGTAAATTAGCTCTACATTGTGTTGCTTGCGTTGATGAATGCAGGAATGTAAATGCATGAGCTAACCATTTTTGTCTAAACTGTGAAGCAGCATTATATATGCATCATGTGCATGATTTTTCCATATATGGCATTAGTGGAAATATGCTTTTAGAGACTTTGTGGTTGATAAATACATGTTGCTGTGTAAAAATCACACGCACCTAGTGTGTGCGTGTGTTTAGGTTAGTAAATCACCCCCACAGTCTCTACTGCTCTCTATCATGGCATAGCAGATCATATTCAAGGTAACATGTATGACTGCATGTGCCAACAGGCAAGTTGGTGAGTGTGTACTCTGCAGATGACCACTCATTGCCATTCATTGTGGCCTGGTTGGGGATATGTGGAGATGAGGATTTGTACTGGATATAGAAATAAGAAAGGTGCATAAAGGAAAGAAGACATTTGGACCTTTTAGAGAGTAGGCACATGTCAGTGCATATCTGTGCACTGAATTTGGTGCATTTCTATTGTTTGCCTCTGTTGTATTCAATAATTCACATCCCTGATTTATAAATGTGCGATTCGTTATGCGATTGCTTGGCACAGGGGCATTCACATTCATAAATCAGGCCCTATACCTAATGTACAGATGTCCTTTAAATCACATTGCAACTTGATGAATCAGAGTGACTGTTATAAACATATTGAATTTTCTCTCGCAAATGTCTCATACAATTCAGATTGTATTTTATACTTTTTATCTGCAGTTTTGTTACTTTAAGAATGAATAAATAAAATAAAATGCATAAAAATGTAATTTAATGCAGCGGAAATATTTGAACCAGTAGATCATAATTACTTTTTGTGACTGAAAAAGTTTTCAGCCACAAAACTTTTTTTTTGTGAATGTTCTATTTCCTATCTCACAGTTTTCTTCTCTTCCTGTGGACTGGATTTATTAAAGTGTATTAAGTCTTTTTGCCTCAGTTCGACTAAACCAAGCTAAGGCTTAAGATTCTTTAATGAATCTGGGCCATTGCGGGTAATTACGCTCACACTGTTAAAGTCAAGGTTCAGTTCACACAACCAGTGTTTTCAATTAAGCATCTTTATAGCAGGCAAATATGCTGAAACCTAGTAGTTTATCAGAGGACAAGCATACTTGTCTACACACTTTACAGAAAGAGCTGCAGACATTTTCAACATACAATGCAAGGAGCAAATTGCAGTAATCCATAGCAACCAGTCAGAATCAACTTTAATGTTTACTTGTCTACCCACTTCACAGAAAGATCTACAGACTTTTTCAATATACAATGCAAGGAGCAAATTGCAGTAACCCATACTATTTGGAATTTACTTTAATGTTGCTAGACCAATATAATATATATTTATGGTGGCATCTGTTAAAATGTATTATAAGCAGATTTTGATTCAACTCCTGTATTTTTTTTTAATAGAGCTTGACAAAGAATTGTTTAATGTGAACCTGTCCTGACCTAAAAAAAGAACTCACCCTGTAGTGTTTGTGTACCTATGTTAATCTTAAAACCATTATCTAATTCAAAGCATAGGCAGTACGCTTGAAGGTTGATATACTAAAGACAAATAGACGGTTCACTTTCCAAGGGAATTTGCACTTGATTTGCAGGGAGAGTTTTCTCTTACAGGGTTATTCACAAAAGGGTGAAGAGTTTGGAGAAGGCAGCAGGAGTGAACAATCTAGGACAACATAGCTGATTTGGAAAAATTCTACAATTCAGCTCACTTTACAGTTCAGCTATGTTGTCCTAGATTGTTCACTTCTCCTGCCTTCTCCAAACTCTTCACCCTTTTGTGAATAACCCTGTTAGTTTAGGGAATGAGGTGAAGCTCTGCTGACTGCTATCATTCAATCCCATGCAAGCAAAACTACAGTTTTTTTGTTATTTTCCTTGCATGTGATTGGGTATTCTTTGCAAAGTGAAATTTCATCACATTTACCAAACTAAGGGATCTTCCAGTGCAAAATGCAAATTCAGTTTGCAGTGTTAACAGTCTATTTTCCTTTACTCAACCAACCCCTTAGTCTCAACATCCTTCAGGCAAAAATGAATATCCTCCTAGTCTCCACACACCTAGCCCCCATTCTTTATCCATCAAATGCTTGTAATGCTTGCTGAAGGGTTAGCATTTTTCAGTTGAATGGTGGTGGTAGGGTTTAATGCTGAGTCTCATGCCCTGTGTACAGCGTACGCTGTAGATCAAATGAGATCCACAAGCATACATGGGGTCAATTTGAACATGTTTATTTTAACAATCCCTAGCCTTGTTTAATACAGTTGTGAATCCTTGACATGAATCTGTCACCAAACCAATATTTTCCTCTTCTTAACAAGCAGTAAAAGAGCTTTAAGGGTTAGTTCACCTCATAAGCAGTGCGTTTCGGTCCGACTCTGGCCGGAACGCACTGCCTCGCATTGCGGCCAGCCACGCCATCCGGCAGCAATGCGATGGCCCGCACTGCAGGCACAATGTGCCTTGCGATCCTGTGCGGGCAATCGCATTGGAGCCGGGGGGCATGGCTACGGTGCCATTCACTTCAATGGCCCGCCGCACTCCCACCAGCCTGGCAAATAGTGAGCCGGCCGCAATGCGATGCAGTGCGTTCTGGCCAGAATGGGACCGAAACGCACTGCTTATGATGTGAACTAACCCTGAAACAAGCCCTCACTGAGCTTTGTAGTGGCAGGCACAATGTAATGATGGAACAATGTTGTGCATACTTTGTATAGTATAGTTTAGCTACAAGAGAGTGACCCCATTAATATGGCCATATGGTCTGTGGATGAAGATATGAAAGCTATCAGTAATGCATACATATTCTTCTGCATTAGTAGTTACAGTATGTGATTATATATATTCACTGCATTCCTGCACTCTGTTCTCTTGTCAATACAATGCATTGTACACATAGCTCAGAACCACGATTACTGAACCTGAAACTAAACCTGAGTGTGTAACTTAGGTTTAAAGAAAGCCAGTCACACATGGACTTGGAATACTTGATCATAAAGCGACCAACATGTCCAGACTTACCTATATATTCTGCCTTACTTAGCTTAACTCACTTGATCATGTCTCTATGCCCTTGGCATGATAAGTCACCTGAAGCCTGACAACTTTAAACAATTTAAATGTAAAGAATAAATGTAAACAACAGAGATCTGTTTTTTCTGTCATTATGGTTACTTAGGAGCTACAAAACAGCATGCATTTCAAAATGAGTTCAGGCAATTGACAGAGCAGCAACTGTATAGGAATAGGCCCGGGCCTCCATGTGATACCACGCTCAACCAGGAAGTAGAAGCGAGCAGCACGCTGCATTAGACCGGCCGATGTTTACGATTTTAATTGTAATTTCTATGTTTTTTAAAAATAAAAGTTTATATTGACTACACCATGAGGAAGTTCTCTTTTATGCTTTTATAAACCCCTGACGGACGGGACATTGCTGAGAGAGAAACCAATGGATGTGGACCCTTTGATCTAATCACACTGCTTTACTTTCACAACAGTGGGGTGAGTGCGCACCCCAGAGGGGAAATTTCCTTGGAAAACTTACACATTGGTGTGGGAAGAACCTTTTTTGCAAAGTTTTTTTTTAATTCACCTTGAATTCATCACCTTTTTGCTCTTAGATTTATGTTAGATGATTTATGGTAGATGGTTTACCATCTGGGACTGATTTAACATCGATTATGCTATTATTATTTTAGCTGATACACAGCTATCTGAAGTTTTTATAATTATTGCACTTTTTCAAAGTTTTTTACAACCACAGTTTAATAATTGTTGCACGTTTTTGAAGTTTGCACTTTTTTAAAGTTATCACCATTCTAGTCACATAGGAGTGATTTAATTGTCTACACTGAGGCCATATAGAGCCTACCACATATTGGGCTTATATGTTTATATTTTATATGTTCATTTGATGATTATCATTCTCAATTATTATTATTCTCAATATTCTTATTATTTTAGATATTGATTACTCTGTATCACTTAGTAATATTTTTAGCGCTGCACATTTAGCACTTTATTAGTTTGACCCCTGGGTCCATAGCGCAGCAGCTTTTAAACTGTACTCACCCACAAGCGCGGATTTTACAATTTCTATTCTATAAGGATCTTCATCTGGTGGAGGTGCCAGGGAAGCCAGGATGGGCTTGGTCCTTGCCAGAAGTCTGGTGTCTCGCCTAGGGAATTCTGTGATAAATCTTTCACATCCCATAAACTGGCTAAGGACTCATCTTTGAGGGGAAATGTCAGCCCACCCTGCCTCTGAAGTCTGCCACATGTTCCTAGAGATCAAAGGGGTGCTACATACATATTCATTTCTTTATTTGTTATTATAGGTTTTTTAGTTCCAGTAGTATCCAATGGCTCAGTAGGTTTTCATTTTACAAAGGTAGCTGCAAAGCAATCTTTTTAAAATGAAATGTCCAGTTTTAAACTAAACATTTATATGACTGGTTCTCTTTAACTGCTCCAAAAGGTGTTGAAGGTCTGCATTAGCCACATAAATCTATTATTACAGGAAAATGACTTATCTTGTGGTGTATCCCATAGAGGGGGAAATAGGGAACTCAGATGGGGATCCCTTGCTATTCAGTAGATTGTTGGAGGGTGATTTAATTCCCTAGCATCCATCCATGAGAGTGATAGCAATTAGGTGGCCTTTACTTTTAAGACCTCACTGTACAAACGAGAATGGTTCAGATGTATTTTTATCAACAAGACATTTTTGAATACCAAATAAATATTACTTATAAGAATGAATGTCTATAAACAATTTGCTTTTTACACCAAGCCTAACAATCGTAAGCATTAAATATTCAAGATGTAAATGCATGTATATTGCGTGTAATGTCATGAAGTTCTTAATATTTGAACAGTAATTGGGGAGAGAAAACTAAAACATTATAATGTAGTTAATCTTCAATATTTGAATCCTGATAGTTACTTTAGAGATAAACAAGTTGTGTTGTAATGGGCCAATATAGAAAGGCCTGTCAGCACATCATTTTCTTTTTGTACTAACATTTGAAGAAGAGATTATTATATGTTGGAAAGTTATTTTCTGTAACAACAGTTAAGCAGACCACCACAGTGTATCAGCAGCCACACATCTTGCAGAAAATAGATGAATGATTAATTGTTCAACAGTCAACAATGACACGAGTCACAGATCTGTAAAAGGAAACTATGGTGAGGAACCATGCAGTGTACATTCCAACTGCAAATTCAGTAAGTGTTGAGATTTGTCAAGGGTCAAACTTCAAGCTAGATGGTAAATTGCTTTACCTTTTTACTTCAACTTCCTCAAGATGAATTCACTTTATTAAGCTTATTAAAGTGAAGTCAATTTTAAACTTTTAATGCTCCCACCTAAGAACGGATACCGCAAGATGCTAACTATTATAAGTAGCCATGACACTTCTCTTGTGCTCTTCTCTGATTTAGTTTTACTATTTTGATTTTCCTTGACTTTATGGCTAAGCTCCACCAATTGCTATCCTTCTGTCCAATGATATTGCCCATAAAGGCCAAAGAGGCAGACCCATTGGACAAGAGAAAACAATTGTTTGCTAATAGAATTACCACAAATGATTTCTGAAAGATGTGATTCTTTTATTATTAGGTTTTTTAATCATACAATAGATCTGTTGACCAGGATTAAACTATGGGTATACATATTGTGGAAAGATCTATGTGTACTTATTTATATATATTATGTTTGTATTAATGGTTAACAGTAACACTTTTCTTGTTATCCACATCACTGGCTAACTTGTGTCCTTTTGTTGCTGATTATTCCACCATAGTTTTACTTCAGATAAGTGCAAAACAGGGGATATGTTTGCCAATTATTTTGAAGTGTTAGAAGACAATGACTTTCCTAAACCTTGTCCCTGCTTGGGATGTGAAACTAAACTGCAAGAGATTGAGGCAGGGAGAGTCTAAATAAGATTCTACCAACTAACATAGAACAGGAAGGAGAGCATACCAGGGGCAGAAACAAATAACCAGTCTGTTATGGCACACTCCCCTCGTTTTATCAGTAGATACCACTATTCAACAATAATGAAATACAGTAGATGGGTGTACCTGGGTCCCACTGGTTTGCACCAGTTCGATACTGATGGCACTGCTCGACATCTTCCAATGTCGAAGGGAAGTAGGCATGATGTGTCTTTCATCTGCTGCAATACATTTCCTTGGCCAGCCACTGTGTCTACAGTCCTCAACCCATGTGTGTGTGATTCTTCAAATGAGCTTACCATAGTGTATGACCTGTGACATAAAACTGTCTTCCACAATCTCACCTTAGTGGCAGAGTCTGGTTGTTCCGCACCCAGTTTTAAGCCTTCTACAGAGTTGATTCTGTTTCAGTTAATGACTGTGTTTCAACCTACATATTACATTGATTAGCACCTGCTTGGTATAATTGGTTTTTCATACAGTGGGCTCTAATCCTACAAAATCTCTGATTTTGTGAAAATGTAAGAATCGATGCTGGTTTGAAGCCAAAGGGTAGCCACGCCAAATTTGATTTAGATTTTTCTTCTGTGCACTCACTATGCATTTTGTAAATTGATAAAATTAACAATAAAAATATATATTTTTGCAAGCATTCTTACTTTACAGCATTTTTTCATACCTGTCTAAAACATTTGCACAGTACTGTATATTCCCCTGCATATATTGGATTTTTTCCACACATTGAGGTGCTGCACAGATGTTTCTTTCTGCACAATAAGGCTGTGCTGGTAACAGGTTACCATGACAGAGAATAGAAAGGAGGCCTGTAAATACCTATGGTGGCCTGTCTACAAGGTTTCTGAAAATACATGCAAGAACGTTTATATGTTGGGAATACATGGCTGCTCTCAGTTAATAATATTTAAAGTGATTACTCTAAGCATAACGTGTTATACCACCAAAGTGATCAGTGGAGGAGGGTTTGGTCTGCTACACCCCTCTTTTAAACTTAAACAAAAACAGTATAGGATAGGTAAAGACCTTTTTCTATCAATGGGCTATGGAGGCTATTTACACCAACACACGAGACCAAATGTTAAAACAACAGGTTTCATTGTATTATTACATACTCCATTTTAAAGCAATAAAACATTTCTTCATAAAAACAATGATTGTACAGGTGAAACTCGAATAATTAGAATATCGTGCAAAAGTAATTGCAGTAAGTGCTGCAAAAGGGGCCCAAACCAAGTACTGAGTACATATGCATGCTTGTACTTTTCAGAGGTCCGATATTGTTCTATGTACAATCCTTGTTTTATTGATTGCATGTAATAATCTACTTTTTTGAGGTTGTGGATTTGGGGTTCTTGGGGTTTTCATGAGCTGTAAGCCATAATCATCACAATTATGACAAATCACGGCTTGAATTATCTTGCTTTGCATGTAATGAGTCTATCTCATATATTAGTTTCACCTTTTAAGTTGCATTAGTGAAATAAATGAACTTTGCACGATATTCTAATTATTCGAGTTTCACCTGTATGTGCTAGTCTTTACAACCAAATTTGTGCATAATACATCACAGAAGCAAAATGTTGTTACAAGGCTGTCATATTGATGGCATACACTTTTGTTCAGTTCAAAAACATTATACTTAATTGTCCTCAATGTGTTTCGCCTACTGTTGTAATAGGAGTATTAATGGGCCAAACACCCCCATGTTCAGTTCTAATTTGAATTTTAGAACATGGAAAAAGTTTGAATTCGACCTCAAACTCAAGGCAAGTCTACAGGGGTAGAACTATGAACATTTTTTGACCCCATTTTGAAGGCCTTTTTGCACGTTATTGCCCATAAAAAGGGTATGGAGATTCGGGTACTGCCCAATGAAAAAAACACTTTAAAAAAATACAATTTTTAAAGGAGCAGTGACTTTAACATCACTTAAAATGAAGCAATAAAAATGAAAAATTCCTTTAAATATCGTGCCAGGGGTCCCCTTAAACTGCCTGTAAAGGGGCGCATCTGTATGATCTAAAGAACCTGCTGCATCAAAAATGGCATTTATAAAGACAACAAAAATCACAATTAAAAAGAAAAAAAAAGCGTGCGGTTCCACCTTCCAAACAATACCAGGGTCCATCACGATGTCCAGCGTTGTCCACATCGACGAAGACTCAACAAAACAAAAAGTAAAACAAGAAAAATAAATACAAATAATTTTTTTATAAATGACGCCCGCCAACCCGTCTCCTCACAATGAACTCCTGCCGCAGAATGGCATTTTGACAGATGCAAAATATAAACAATTGGGCAGGACTAGCGGTGACAGCTAGCTCCGCCCAACTTTTAACAGTTGTACAACATCTGAAAGGTGAGTCATGATTGGGCAAAGTCATCATGACTTTGCCCAATCATGGCTCTTATAGAGTACTGTGCCCAGATTGGGCAAAGTCTTGCACCTGACCTGTGGTCAGGTGCAAGGCTTTGGCCAATCAGGGCCCACAAGGCACTGTGCGGTGCACAGTACCTTGTGGAGCACTCAGCGAACGAACAGCCCGCCGAATGCCCTGACAGTTTGTGTGTTCGCTGAACACACAAACTGCCGATGTTCGAGTCAAACTCATGCTCGACTTGAACTCTCAGTTAATAATAGTTAAACTGAACACACGATCAATCTAAGAATATCTTAATAAGGGAAGTCTCTAGCTTGTTAGGTGAAGTCTGCCAAACTGAATACAATGTTTTAAATGTTATCTGGCTGAAACCATGGATGCAGACAATTTTTTTTCCATTCTCTTGTAATATATGTACTATGCATCAGAGAATGCTACATAATGCATCAACTTCAACTGAATCTTTTATATTTATTTTTATTTGAATGACGTCCCCCTTTCCTTTATCTCTTCCTGAAAAACAGGTCACCCTTTCCCTCCTACGTCACATTAATATTAGCACTGCTGAGTAAGTCTTCCTCATAGTCAGGTTTAGGTGAACTTTGTCATGGGAGCAGCTTTAGACAATATAGTTTTTCATAACATAACAGGATCTATAATATGTGTGATGAACTGTGGTTTAAAATAGAAAACAAAATGTAAAGGAGAAAAAAAATAGAACCTCAAATTTTAACAGCTTTGATTTACTTTGTTTTATACATTTAAACTAGACTAATCACCATAATGACACTGACCTTTTCATTTTGTCTTTCTCTTGCAAAACATATATTGGCCTTCATACATCAGTATCTGAAATACAATAAAAACTGTGTATACTGCCCCAAAACTGCCAGCCGCATTTAAACTTTCATGCTTCAGCCATCTTTTCCATTGTAGGTATGGATCTGATTGGTTGCTATGGGGGGAATACAGTCAACTGTGACAGTGTACAATATCTGCATTGTAGTATGGAACATTGATGAATCACGAATGCAAAACTTAACTTGTAACAATATAGAAGATTTTTCATACATTTTCTAATGTCCTTGATAGCATGAATAGATAGTTGTGCTACGCTTTGTGTTTTTTGTGTTTTTTGTGTTTTCTGCTTAGCACGGAAAGTGTTATATCTGAGAGTATTTTCCTTCAGCTTGTTTCTGTTTCATGTTTAAAAATCCCTTTGTAAAACATTCAGTGGTCAAACTATATATAGCTTATTAATAAAGGGATTGGTGGTAGGCAGTGGATTGCAATTACAGCAGCTACTGAAACTAATGGCTTCACATGTTCAGGCTAGCAGGGAACGTTATGTAAAATAATTTCCAATTATCTGCTGAGCCTAATTTATAATGCCTATAAAATTAATTGTTCTTTAAAACCTTTTTTTTTTAGTACATTATAGGGGGTCATTTACAAGCAAATGAATAATGATTTTCTTTTTTTGTGTGTGTGTGTGTGTTTTAAATATACAATTCTATTTGTGTCTTGTAGAAGACTGGAGTTTTCTCAACGATGAGTGTTTCAACAATGACCCTTACAATGTTTGCACAGAAAATGACAAAATTAGGTCACACAATCAGGGTTGTGAGCATTTGTATTCAGTAGACATGTGCACTGCCAAAAAATTTGTTTCGTTTAGTTTTAAATTCGGATTTGTGTTATTTCGTTTTTCAGGATTCGAGTGTGAAAGTCAATTCGGATTCGGAATTCGGATTCGGATGAAATTTGGTAGCGTTAGTACGAACGTTCGTTTCGTTTTCTGTTCTTATTCGTTTCTTATTCGTTTCGTTCGTTTGCAGCAAAAGTGACATTTGAGGGGGAAAAAATATTTTTCTCCTTCTCTAATGTCACTTTGCTCCAACGAACGAAACGAATAAGAAACAAATAAGAAACGAATAAGAACAGAAAACGAAACGAACGTTCGTACGAACGCTACCGAATTTCGGAAATGGAAATTCGGATTCGTTTGCATTAGTTATGTCTGTAATTCGGAATTCGGATACATCCGAATGTCCGAATTTCCGAAAATTCGTCCGAATTTCAATTCGGAACGAAACGAATCGCACATGTCTAGTATTCAGTCTATAATCTGTCAGAGTGAGTTTATGGCAAGTAAACAAAAGAAAATCCTAAGTGTAAACTTCATATCAACAATTCCAATCCATGTTCTACTGGTTTGGCTTCAATAAAGTGAATTCTAATTGGTTCCTTTGGGGTACTGCAGTTTGCACTGTGGCCAGGGAATTTTTATAGACTCTATTGTAGTTTGACATTTATTGTTTACCTTCTGTTGTTTTATTTGATAAGAATACTTCTATTGTGCCGACAAGTTTAATACCTTTGAATAAAAGTAGGGGTGCGGAAATTAATGATTAATCCGTCGATTAATAGTTAATTTCTTTGATCGATCAAAATTATTGTGATCGATCAAAGTTCTTTTTGATCCGTACTCACCTCTCCGCCGGCTTCCAGGTCTTCCGTCGGAGATCCGGTGACGTCATGGACATTGACGTCTCCGGACTCCTCCCCCTTCCCTTCGTTACCTTAGCCAGAAAACACTGCCAAGGTCAAAGCAGGCAGAGTACTGGTGACCTCAGGATAGGTAAGATCAGCAATTTAAGTTAATAAAAAATGCAAAAGGAGCTACACCCACAAGCTAACAAACTATATATGTGCAACTACTGAAATTGTGTGAGGTCCCTTATAGGGGATGATGACCATTCTGAAGTAAACGTGAGAAGAGCCAAAGGTCTGGGATTCTGTTGTGCAGGTGTTTGTAATCGTACACAGGGATATGATGCCATTGCATATACAACAAAAATGCACAATGCAGTACAAATATCAGTACCAATGCAGTACCTATACCAACCCTTAGATGAGCTGCCGACATTATCTTTTGTTAATGAGTTTTCCATTCCTGGTATTCCTATGAATAACATACTTCCTCTACTCACACATTGACTGTACCTATGGGGGAGCCATGGTTGCCACCTAAACTATACTTCAAACATGACTTCCACTCTTCATTTCCATTACACAAAGCAGTGGTTAGACCCCACAGAGCCCTGCTACCCTTGTGAGGCCCCCTCAAAGCTCTGGTGAGACCCCACAGAGCCCTGGTTAAAATCGGGCCCTGAGGGGTCTCAACAGGCTGGTGAAATCGCACATAGCCATGGTGGGACCACATAGAGCCCTGGTGAGACCCTACGGAGCCCTGGTGCTGGTGAGACCCTACCCTAGCCCGGGTTTAACCAGGGCAGTGTGGGATCTCACCATGGCTCTGAGGAGTCTAACCAGTCTATACCACATTTACTACTGACTAATGCAGAGTTGCAATGCAAGCATATCAGCTAAAAGCAGTTGGATCTGTATGTGCGTTATAATTAATCGAAATTAGTCGATTAATCGATTTAAAAAAATTTCGATTAATCGAACAGGAAACTTTTAATCATTACCAGCCCTAAATAAAAGTTTTATTTTTATCATACTTTTTAATATGTTTCTTTGCGGCTTAACAAAATAGGAGTCTTTAAATGGTGCGGATATTTGGGGAAATGGGTGTGGTTACGGGGGTGTGGCCACTAAAGGGTGTGGCCACTGAGGGGCGCTGTAAAGCTTTCTCGTACAGGGCGCCTAAAGGTCTAAGCCCGGCCCTGCACATAGCAAACCAGTGTGTGTCAATACTGAACCCGGGCTCATGTAGAGAACATATATTATTGGTCATGGCTTGGCTATTACACAATGAACACCCCCAATTTTAGTAGAAAGAATAAGCAGTTATAGGAAAATGTTGCTGTCAGAACATTAGCAGTCTTCTTCCAATCTTCTTTAGTTTCCCTGTGAGGGTCATTTATCCCATTTATTATTTTAAATATATGTAGTAAACTGTTCCTTTTCATATGTTTTCTTCTTATGGTTATTGCTCTGTGCTGGACGCAGTGGTACCTCTGCTCCCAATTGCTTAAGTCACTGCTTAAGGGAGAATCTCTTTATTCTTAGGAGCCGTGTCTTGGGTAGAGGCACTGCAAGTTTGTTGATAATCCCATTCTTCCATTTAGTGAAGGCTATGGCCCATTTAGTTACCTACAGGTTAGCGCTATAGCCTTTTTGGAGAGAGCGTTTTTTTTTAACCCCCAAAAATAACTGGACTACACATACTAAAAAATACAGGAAGTAAGTTTATTGTGACCAGGGCCAGCACTGGGAGGGGCAGGGAAGCCATATGTGGGATGTTAATGGAGAATCATGCTACAGGGAAGTCTGGTGAAAATAAAGGATTCTGGCCTGGATGTGCAGATATGTTTAATGATGCACTGATGGGAGCTCCGAGGTGTGTATTTAGAGATAGTTTAAGGCAGAATGCATTGAGAAAAAAAATTGTGCTGCAGTACTTAATTGTAAGCTAATTTGCAATGACAATTTTCTGTTAGTTCCCCTGCAATAACCTGTTGATTCTGCCATTGAAGTCCGGCTAATGCAGCATCCACTGAAAGTTTCTATATGAGAGTGGCAATTCTGCTCTGAATTAAGGAGCAGTGAAGCATAATTGCCACTCTCATGTAGGCTGTATATGCTTGCACTACAGGTGTAAACATTTTTTGCACAGGGCGGGGCTATTAGCATTGTCACTGCTGATAGCCTGTAGCTTGTCAACCAGCACATGGCCACACCTTGTCCTTCCCAATGCTTTCCCGACAGCACTGCCTCTGTTGCTGAAATCCTCCAATTGTAGGCTGCATAACTCAGTTATGGAAGGTAATGTTTAATGAAGGTAATTGTAATGCTCATAAATCAAAACATGGGTAACAACCTATACACTTTCACATTTAACACTTCTCATAGCAGCTTTAGGATCACTATTTGATTTTTAGTTCACTTTCCAAAAGCGCAGAATTTTTTTGCAATTAATTGTAATGCTCGCCTTGGGCGAGGGTCAATTCCCTCCGTGGATCGCAACTGCGGATGGGAGAGTTTAGTAGGAACGGGTATCCGAATAGCAGCTACTCCCTGAATTGCCCAGTTTTGTAGTTTAGGCGGTTAGGAGGCTGCAACACATCATGCCCCGTTTATACAGCATGCAACAATAATAAACTAGTTCAAGGATATACACAGCAGTCAAATGGAAGTACTGATTCAAGTATGTTATAGCAGGCAATAGAAATGCACTGGTTCAAGGTTATACACAGCAGGCGAATGGAAGCACTGGTTCAAGTATGTGTTAGCAGGCAATAGTAATGCACTGGTTCAAGGTTATACACAGCAGGCGAATGGAAGCACTGGTTCAAGTATGTTATAGCAGGCAATAGTAATGCAGTAGCAGCATCTCACAATTTCAGGTGGTGGTAGCTATAGCAGCAGTACACAGATGATAGCACCCAGCTGATCCCTTAGGTTGTCACTGGTATTCAATAGTTATAACTGCACAGGAGTACTAAGGCTATTGTCTAGCATAGCCTAGGATACTTGCGGTTTAGTGGTCACTGCGAGGTTCCAGATGAAGGCACTGGGTCCGGTTAGGTTGAGGCGAGTGGAGCGCTGAGTTTATCAGCGTCCTTCCACTATCAACAGAAAGACGCTGATCAACTACCGGATCTCGGGTTTTTTGCCGAGTGCTGCGTCTTGAGGGGGCGGAGCTTCGTGGCGTGCCTGCGCCCGACGTAGACAGCTCTGGAGGGAGAGACGATGGAGGCCGGCCATGCGCCTGCGCGAGGCGGCGACGGAGAGCGCCACCAGACGTCACCGCCATCCGACGGCGAGCTGGGGTTGCTGAGCCGCGGCGCGCCTGCGCAGGACTGCGACGGCCACCCACACCAGGTCCCTGCAGGGTCCATTCATTACAGTAATGTGTAATGAAGAAAATGTTTTTTGTTTACTTTTATGTTTACTTTTTAGATTGGCATACCAGAGTCATTAGTTGTACTTCAATATTTTGTTGTTTCTGCATAGCAGAATACACAAAGAACAATGAGTGCAAAAAATGGGCGTACAAAAAAATAAACTCAGGAGTTGCATTAAGCAGAAGTAATTGGACAATCGGAAAATTTGTGATTCAACTTTTTAGTGTCATAATAGTGGACTGAATTTTCAATTCAGTCTTTTTGAGCATGCAAAAATTAACCAAAGGAATCGATGGTAAAACAATTGTATTTTCAGTTATTATTAGATTTGAACTGAAAAACAGAATGGTGTGGCATCATCAAAATAAATTACTCCCTACTGAGACAGAATATTCTAATGTATCTTGAACAGTGGTATAAAGTAAAAAACACTTTAAAATGTAATATTTTATCTAGTTTTATGGGGTTGATGTTTCTTTGTACTCTGTAATTTTACAGGGTTATTCACTAAAGGATGAAGAGTTTGGAGAAGGCAGGAGAAGTGAACAATCTAGGCCAAAAAAGCTGATTCCAATTCAGCTCACTTTCCAGTTCAACTATGTTGTTCTAGATTGTTAATTTATCCTGCCTTCTCCAAACTCTTCACTTTTTTGTGAATAACAATTTTAATATTACTGAGCCCTGTTCCTTTAGGGTTAGTGTCGACAGGATTTGTTCTCCTCATGCGGGTTTTTCATTCCAATGCAAGAATGCAGAACATGCTTAAAGCAGGTGACATGCAGGTGAAAAAGAAGTCAAAAGGGGACTTAAGTAAAATATCACCATTTGGCAAAAAAATTAATAAAACAAAATTGAAGTCAATGGTCAAAGGCAAATTATGGAAGTTATTCTTAACTTCCTTTGTCTTGTTCTTGTATCAAAAATACCCCACCATTAGCTTCTTTATTTGATGCTCTTCACAGAAAGAAAAAAAACAGGTAATAAAAAAAAAGATAAAAAACTTAAAGTGACAATAGTGATCAAATATAAAGTAATCCCCACAAATATAAAGCATGCTAAAAAAAATAAATACAAAACTGTCCTAAGGACACCAAGGAAACCCCATCTAAATATATAGAGAGTTGTTTTTTTGTTTGTTTGTTTTCAAATCATGTCTAAGCGTTTATAAGAAATTGAAAGTATGTGCTTTGGCTAAATTTTGCCAGCAGTGAAATCGGTAATTTCATAGCTAAATCAATTTTTTGTTGAAACCAATTTGCTTATCCCATTGGCTATAACATCAAAATACAGATCTCTAAAATGTTTTAGCTGACAAAATATTTGAAATTCTATTAATCCAAACTTTTGATTTCACACTTCTGTCATATTGCACAAGCCAGGCCGATGACACTTTTACAGTTTTTTCTGGTTCAGCAATGTAGCTCTCAGCTTCCAGCCTGCTCTCTGAACAGGGCGATCAGCTCAAGGGGTGATCCAGGAGATAGTAAAGGTAGGCAGAAAGTTTCTGAACCAACATATTGGTGGGTAAAACAGTCAGCATGCAGTGTGACAAATGACTCCTTGATAGGATTTATAATGGACAGTAGCTGTGGCGCTTCTTAAGCTGAGGTTATCCACCTTGGGTTTTGTCACCTGATTGAAAGACCACTGGTGCTTTACTGGAGGTGTGGTATGTCAGACGGGTAAGCTGCTGGAGGCTTCTGGAATGCCTATATACTAAAAAAATGTTATGTCTGCCTTTTGATATACACAGTATGGAGACAATTTTTGTTCTTGTTACTATATGCTAAACTTTGTCTGTGGACTTACCTGTCTCCTACTGTCTTCTACTGTCTTCATGTGTGTCTGGACTGTTACACTAAGATCCCTGCCATTTGAAGCAAACCTAACAATGTCTCTGATTCCTCAAACTTTGCAAAAAATGCAAAGTTTGGCTCCTGCAAGAGAAGACACTGAATACGTATCTGTCCAGCAGGCAGCAAGTCCAAACACGAGTGTCTTCAAACCGTACATGCTCTGGCAAAGTCTTCAGGATTCTACACTTCTGCTAGTGTTAAATAATAATAATTTATATTTCAATAAAAATGTAATATTTAAAAAAAGATGTAGGCCAGGTGTGAATGGGGCATTAGTCTGTTCTGACGCTCACATTTCAGCTAGTGCTAGTTCCTGCATTCGGGCTAGAAATCTCTGACTTTTATATTTTGTCCAGATTTGACTTCAGCTTCTAATTCTTTAAGTTGTATCCTCTGTATCCTGCAGAGCTGTCAAGGCAGGGAGAGGTTTATCAGAATGAATAAGCAGAGGCCCACCAAGCACATCCTGTCAAAAAGTAGACATAGCTAATTTCAATAAATAAATAGTTTGTTTCAGGCCCCTTTCACACGGGTGCCTGTGCATTCTGATCAGTAGGTGGATCTGTATTCCACCAATAAAAATGCACAGAATGGAGAGAGATAGCGACACTAAGGATAGCGACACTAAGGACCCATGACACTGACATGCAGGGCAGCATTCTGGAACCTTTTACTTTATATGGCAATGTGTTACTGATACAGTAGTAACATGGTGTGAAGTGCCTGTTTGCCAACCCTGGCAGCCCTGCTGCCTTAGGTCATTGCTACATATTTTGGCTATGCAGGAATCCAGTCCTGAACATGGCATTCACGACTGCCTGTCTATTCTGATCTTGCTCACCTGTGTCTCTGCACTACTCTAAGATTGTTGTTTCTCCTCTGCCCTGGAGTTTCTCTATGCTCCTGACATAATGTTACTTCACTCTAGGAGATATGGCCAGCAGTCTGCTACTAGTGTTGGGCTGTATGTTTGAGTCGAACGTGAGTTGACTCAAACATTGCTAGTTGTGTTCGGCGGGCTATTCTACCACTGAACACCCCACAAGGCAATGTGCCTTGTGAAGCCCTAATTGGCAAAAGGCTTGCACCAGGGCCAGATTACCCACAAGGCCACCTAAGCCTGGCCTGGGGGGGGGGGGCAGCGAGCAGAGGGGTGGCAGCAGTGTGGAATGGAATGTTCCGGGCGCGGGACGGTAAGTTGTTTTCTACATTAGCCCTGCTTTGGGAAAGCAGGACTAAATGTAGTGTGAGTGAAGCTGCCGGTGATCAGTTGCAAACAACCCCCCCCTCGCACCTACCTCTCTCCTCGCTGGCTCCGTCCTCCGAACTCCATCTTCCCTCAGCCTCCGAGTCTCTCTCCTCACTGGCCGCCGATGCGGGGAGCAGAGCGGCAGGGTTAAAATGAACCCTGCTGCTTTGTGTAAACAGTGAGAGGGGAGAGCAGTCTTCCCTTCTCAGCTGTCACAGGAGTTCCAGTACAGTGCTGTGCTAGAACTCCTGTCCTGGAGGTGACAGGGTCAATAAAGAGAACAGTTCACCTCCAAATGCTATCACACAGGGGCTTGTTAGCTCCTGTGTGATAGCGATAAAGTTAAGTAAAACAAATTGATAAAAAAATAATTAAATAAATATAAATAATTTTAAAAAAAAGTAAAAGAAGAAGAAATAATAATTAAATTAAAAAAATTATAAGGTGATTAAAAAGTAAAAAAATAATAAGAAAAATGATTAGGGGGTGCACATTGCAGAACCTGGCCTTGGGGCAGCAGGGAGATTAAATCCACCCCTGGCCACCACACTTTCAAAAACATGATGATGTGAGATCTGTCTGCTCCACTCCCTCCTCTTTTCCTCCATGATGGCCTCTTCTGCATAATTGTTCGGTGAACCAGCAGTTCACCGTAGGCGTTCAAAGGCCTACGCAATGGGTCAGACAAAAATATGCCATGCTATGCTTGAGCTGGTTTGTCTAGGAGAAAAAGGAGCCACACCGGGGCAGAGATTCTGTCAGCTCTACAGGGGCAGGCCCAGAGCTGGTTGACACCACGGCAGCTCGAGCCGGGAATGGTTGTATGCGACAATGGCAGTAACCCTCTCTCCGCCCTACACCTGTGAAAGTTGACACATGTACCATGCTTGGCAAATGTCCTCAATTTGGTGGTACAGCGTTTCTTAACCAGGTACTCAGGGCTGCAAGATTTTCTGAGGCACACCAGAAAAGTCTGCAGCCATTTCAGGCGCTCATTCCCAGCCAGTGTTCATCTGGCTGAAATTCCAGCCTTATCCTGCAAAGCCTCAGAAATGACCCAAGGATTTCAAGGAGAGAGATCATTACTGGTTTGCAACCCTTCTTGATCCATGTTACAAACGTAAAGCTGCAGATTGCATCCTGCCCTCACAGAGGGAGCACAGGATGAAAGAACTTGAGGATGCTTTGAAGAGAAACTTGTGTAACACCTTTCCAGGCACTGGTAGGTTACCAAGTGATGAAATAGGTGCTTTTGAGGCTTTGGTTGGTCAAAGGAAGAGCAGTGGAGAAGGGGACTGCCTGACTGATGCCCATAGAAATTTTTTCAGTCCTCAGTGCCCAGTGATGTTATCTTTAGGCACCCATCGGCAGCGTCTGAATCATATGGTGCAGGATTACCTAGGCACAAGAGCAGACCTGGAGAGCTTTCCAGCAGACAATCCACTGGCTTACTGGGTCTTGAGAATGGATTACTGGCCAGAACTTACCCAATATGCCATGGAGCTACTGGGCTGCCCTGCATCTAGCGTGCTTTCCGATAGGATGTTCAGTGCTGCTGGAGGTTTTGTGCGTCTGTCCACAGACTCTGTTGACCGGCTGACATTTATCAAACTGAATCAGTCCTGGATCAGCAGCAGATATCAATCCCCTGATGCAGATGTCACCAAATAAATTTGTTGGGGATCTCTGGAAGACTGCCTAGGCTACCTAACTTTGTGGGCAATTATTCCATCATCAAGTAATGTTCTCGGTGTAGTGCACCACCAACGACCAAGGCCCGATTTTTCCGTACCCGCACATGACAGGTGCATATAATTTGATTTTTTTACAGCATGGTCCAATCCTGCACTCGTAAAGAATAACTTTGTAGGGTTACGGTGTGAAGCCACTCCAACACCAAAGGCCCAATATTTGGGTGCACCTGTGTGACAGTTGCATATCATTTGAATTTTTTACAGCAGGGTCCAATCCTGCACTCGTCAAGAATAACTTTGTAGGGTTACGGTGTGAAGGCACGCCAACACCAAAGGCCCAATATTTGGGTGCACCTGTGTGACAGGTGCATATCATTTGAATATTTTACAGCAGGGAACAACCCTGCACTCGTCAAGTATAACTCTGAAGGGTTACGGTGTGAAGGCATGCCAATACAAAAGAGGCACCAGAATGTATCCAAAAAATTTCTAACCTTGTTCTGAGTGTCCTAAAGTGTTACCTCTTCATACAGGCTGCCTCCCCAAGCAGTTGTTTAAAAGATTAAAGGAAAACCAATTACCGGCAATTGAAATGTCATTTGTTTTTCTTTTTAAATGTCACTTTTTGCTGCATCAGGTTCTTTACATCGTACATAACGATATTTAAAGGAGTTTTTCATTTTTATGCTTATCATTTAAGTGATGTAAAAATCACTTTTTTTTCATTGATTCCTGACCCTTAGTGCAGTACCCAGAACCCCATACCTTTTTTTGTGGCCAATAACTTGCATATAAGCCCTCTTAAAGGGGACAATTGTTTCTGAAAGTTCTACCCCCATTGACTTGCATTAAGTTCGAGTTCAAATTCAAACTTTTTGGATGTTCTAAAGTTTGAATTCAAACCAAACTCGGGCCTGTTCGGCCCATCACTATCTGCTACTTAACCGTAGCAGTATACCTAAAAGCCTAGTCATCAGTGTAGGAATTCTAGGGCACCTGAGAGGAACTTTCTTTACTGGTGGCCCATTATTCTACAGTAATAATGCAGAGAGGTAAGGTAAAGCCAGAGTTAGATAAAGGCTAATATGATATAACATGTTTGGTAATGTAATAAAGGTAATTCAACAGTCTGACTGTTTCCAAACTACTACTTGGTGTGTAAAGTCTCTGGATATCCTAACTTCTTGTTTTTGTATGCAAAGAACGCATTCTCAAATTCTATTAAACAAAATGCAGGAACATTTTATAGGAAAATGTTTCCTTTAAAATTTGGGGCTTTTTCAATAAGTGAAAAAAACTGTGTAGACATACAAAGTGCAGTAGCCCAAGGTAATCATAGACTCTCAGTTTATTGTACTCACTTCAGTTAGGAGATGATATTTGCTATGTGCAGCTGCACTTTGTACTTCTCATTCATCTGTACACTGCCTCATTGAATAGGCCCATTTGACTTGAAAGGGTTCTTTAATAGTATAGTTCATACAGCCTAGAGAAGATGTGTGATTTCAATTTGAGTTTGTACAAAGTTGGAAGCATCAGTATATTCACAGTGCTATATATATATATATATATATATATGTGTCACCTACATGTAATACATATTGGAACTATTGTATGTTTTATGGCAGACATTTTTAAAAAGACCCTGTTACCATACCATTAATTTCAACAAATTTTCCCATGAGATTATTTGTGAATTTAACATATTTTAGGCTTGAAGTTTACTTGTAAATAGACATGTGCACCGGCAAAAAAATTGTTTTGTTTCTTTTTGACTTCTGTTATTTCGTTTATCGGGATTCGCGTCGAAAAGTCAATTCGTTTCGGGATTTGGATGAAATTAGTTAGCGGTAGTCTGTACGAAGTTTCGTTTCCGTTTCGTGTTTGTTTCATATTCGTTTCGTTGAAGCAAAGCAACTTTTTTTTTAAAAATGTCACTTTGCTGCAACGAAAATTTGTCCACAAACAAAAATTCATACAGACTACCGCTAACTAATTTCTTCCGAAATGTCATTTTCGGAAACTCGGATTTGTTTTTATTCGTCATTTCTGTTATTCGGAAATTCGGATACATCCATTCGGCTCACCTCAATTCGGGTGGGTTATTCACTTGGCTGCCTTCAGCAGCTTTGTCAATAACCCTCTTAGTTGCATAGCATAGCCTCTAAGACTCTATAACAATAGAAAGTCAAGCTGACATACTATATATATACTCCCTGTGTGTTTTCAGGAACCTAGGGAGTTGTGGGAAATGGAGGTAAAGGGGCCTGCAACTGTATCTAAAGATGGTGAGTAAATTGTCACTCTGCTACAGACACTGTATGCAATATTGGGTATAGGCTCTGGTTTCCTCACACTGAGCTTCACAGCTGAACTGCTATTACAGTTCAAAGAAAAAAAACCCCACAAAGATGAATCAGTTAATATTAGCTTAAGGCACATGTGTATTATGAATGGATTGTTTCAGTACAAACATCCAGCTGGGATGCATTCTGCAGGTATGTGTAAAAATGGAGCTTCAAACTGAAAGTATGATTTCCAACTTCTACAAATGAGAAAAGGGATATTACAATGGGATTGGTTATTGTGAAATAAGCGAAATTGTATTTACTATAAAACCAGCTTAGATATTGCCATAAGGCAGTACCACTCAGGATGTTTGTCTATTACTAAATATCAATGTAGTAACCATTGTGGTCACAGGATGTGTTTCCGTATTTAGCACATAACATTTGATGACGCCTATGATGCGACCGAAGGAATGTGCAGTTAAGGAAGTTTAGGTGCTTCCATAAGATATTGCTGTATTGCAGAAGTTTACTCAGCAGGAATCATCAAAGCCTTCCAATACATAGCAGTGAGCTGCACAGGCTCAATGTCATACACTGTCACATGGGGTCATTACTGCAGCAGTACCAGAGAAAGCAAGAGCACGCTCCTGATAGGTACATACCTCGACTTTCACCGTTTCCAAGACATAATTTCATATCTAACCCCAATGAAACAGCTCAGAATAGGAAATAGTTGATTAGGCAATAAGAAATATTGTATATGAACATTATATAATCTTTTATGTTGCCGGCAGATGGAGGTATTGGCTCTCTTGTTCCATATTTATCTCTATTTACAGCCTATAGATAAATGTTTGTTTACAGACTCTGTAGCTTAAGCTGCAATTTACTAATGTGACTGAAGTTTTCACCAGCGACTGATCACAGTGACGAATACTTTACTGGACAGCTCAGTCTGAATTTGCATACATAGGCAGTAAAGCATGTAACATCTGCTGTGCTATTTCTTTAGCTAAACCGCAGTGTTTTAGGAATTTCTTGTCATGTACTGTATATTTGTAAAACTCTCCAAAGGCAACTACTCGAAGGGGGTAATGACTAGACACACACAGAAAAGGACTCAGCAACTTAATGACAGAGCCTTTTGCTGAAGTTATCATCCTGTTTGCTAACTTTCTATCCACCAATGTCTCCATTTGCTCACAAGCCTGCAATGGCTCTCACTCTTTCAGTTGACTTTGCTCAACACCACCGTGCTAGCCTTCAGCAGTTGGGTGTTGCAAACACACAGTTCCATTAAGGCAAATGAATGTTTGAAATTAAGAAGATACAGAACACATAGATGTTCTGTTTGCTAATGTTTTCTCTTTCCTGAAGCAAACTAGTAAAATACAGTAATTTTTTAATGGAGGAGCAAAGGTTAATGGTGTATGAACCCCTGTAATTCCCTGGACATTGGTATTCAATCTGTGAGAGGAAGGGGCAGCAATAAACCAATCATGACTTACTGCATTGCACAGTGCTGTGAACCTAAGAACTTGAGCTTGCTACTTGGAGGGGAGAGATCAGAGATGTCCTCATCAATAAGCTACCTAATTATCCAATCAGAGCCTTGATCAAGCAGCACTGCCTTGACTACACTGCAGAAAAGTAAATTGTCAGGAACTTTTATATTGTCTGGATTAGAAAACTCACTGAACAAAATTACAAAATAAGTGTCAGATAAAATAATAACACATATATGTTTTAACTATGTCATTAAATGTTTGCCTACATTACAAGTTCTTTCGAAATGAAAGTAATATGGATGACTGAAAGGGCAAGTCTGAGTGTATAGGTCCCATTTAAATTGAATGTATGTCACAAGAACATGTTTTACTTTTACATCTTGTAATGGGGTAAATAATCATTCCTGTGATACTACAATGTAAAAGTGAAGGCAATATGAAAAACTTGTTTAAGCAAAGTGTTAGTACAATAACAGAAACATAATTAGCCCTCAAAAGCATTATTGTGTGAAGGAGGGAAGAAGTTACTAGGCAACATGATTTAGGGATTTCTGTCCTAACTCATCAACTGCACTTCTTTTTTCTGTGGATGTGCACCCTCTGCATGTGTGCCCTTTATGTTCTCTGAATACAATGGGTTATGTTTTGTGTTACCTGTGTTCACCCAAGTAAAGCTGTCCTCATTAGACATCCACCACAGGTCACACCTGCAAAAGAATACCAGGCTGAAGTCAGACAGTCAACTGTAGAGTTAGACAACTTAATTTTAAGGTTCATTAAACAGGATGAGACTGCAATTGGTAGTGTGAGCTTAAATGAAACCTTGAAACAGGCTGAAATCAATCCAGGAAGCACAGGGTGCATTCTAGACAGCATTATGAAACAATGTCCATTTTGAAAACAAGGTAATTTATCATCAACTAGGATTCAAGATGGGTATGGTCATGACCAGAATAAACAGTCAAATGTTATATTCCAAAATGAGCATCATGAGGAATAGAAGCATCTAGAGGGATGAAAATACCTGATTCCCGCCCTGCAGTGGTTTACAAAGATTAGGAGAGAGTTGGACCATTGCAAATAAGATGCTGAAGATTGGGAGAGATAACAAGACTCTCATTTCACTTCCACTATGTAGAAACTGCAGAGCTCTTGGGGGTTGGCTTTTGTAACCAAGGATTATAGCTTGTCATGTAGGTACAATAGCAAAATGTCAGAGAGTAATTGGTTTGATTCTGGGTAGAGCCATAACAATAAAGCTTTTGCATTCAATACAACAGTTTTTTTTCTTATTTTTGGAGCAATAAAGACAAGACAACTTATACACAATAAACAAAATCAAAATCCAAAGCGCCAATCTACTTGTTTAATAAATTGCCCACTTTTGCTAGTAGGTTGTTGAAAATTATTTTGAAGACTGAAAAAGCTTATTAAAAGCTGACTAAAATAATCTAATAAATTAGTGTATTAGGGATGGCTGCTTTTCAGTGAATGATCCATGTGGATTTCCATGTCAATAGCCTGACTTAATTACATATGCAATGTGTTTTTCACTTTGAGGCATCTATTACATGCTGAAAACAGATTTTGCAGTAGGCTAAACTGCAAAAATTCCACATATTTGTCAGTCAGTGTGAAATACAAGGGTTTTCATCATGTGTTTTACAATTTCTGCAGCTAAGACCAGACAGATTCATAGATGCCACAATGATAAGAAATTAGTATATGATGTGTGCTAAAGGGCATTCCATTCTATCAGCCTCCCCCTCCACTACACCATACGAAACCCACTCAGACTTCTGTATGGGAAAGAACAGCATCATTAATTTTAATCTAAACACACAGAAGAATGTGCCATACAAGCACTGAGCAATAAGATGGAACATTCAAAGACTAGCCACTAAAAGCATAAATGTCCATCTGCACTGTTGCAGCTGACTTATTGGGTTATCTGGGTTTGTGACGTGGTATCTATCTCATGTGTAGAAAAATCTGAAATCTTAAGATATCATTGTTTTTTTGAAACACTAAGGGGAAATATATGAACTTAATGCACAATATGATCCACTTTTTTTTGCATGTAATTGTTTTATTATGATCCACTTTTAAAATGCAAATGCAAAAATGCAAAGGCCGATACACCAACATATGAAGATTCTTATGAAAACATATAGCTCAGCTATAGAATTCCAATGAGGTACCATTCTGGGCACACTTGAAATGTGAAACAGAATTTCATAAATATGCTATTGCTGCTGCATGATGAATCTCCACTCCTTCTCAGGAAGCCACACATTTGGTAACCCTCCTGGCTGTCTCTCATTGCTCGCTCTCCCTCTTGGCTGCTAGAGCGTTGGGGTTTTGCTTTAAGAAAAGGTGGCAACCCTAATCAGCTCACCTCCCGGGTGAAAGGGGACCAGGGCTGGATCTAGCAAAAAGCTGAGGGTGCCGGGAAGGGAGGGGGGGCGGAGTTTTGACCTGTGCAGGCTGTAAAATCCATGCATTGGCCCTGGGCCCCTCCGCTGGACATCAGCCTCGCTCTACCATCACTTATCGCAGTTCAATTAAACATTTTTCATTATGGGTGCAAGTGGGAGGCCTCACATTTGAGTTTTGCCTAAGGCCTCACGAACTCTAGAGCCGCTTTTTAAAACAATCTACCTAATTTTTTTCCTCTTGGGGGGGGCCCTTCATAGATTCTTGCACCGGGGCCCTAAGGTCACTAGTTACGCCCCTGGGTACCAGTCATGGTGGGCACGTACACATATATACAATGTAGTTGATATAAATATATGGGTAACTGTAGCAACTGACACTCCTACCATTTGTTAAGAACACCATTTCATACATTTGTTGCAAAAATTAGTGTTTATCTAATTAAAAATGTTGCAGATACCTGATGATCTGCCAGAAATCCAGAAAGCTCCTAATTTTCTGTACTGAGCTGACAATGCTGCCTCTGCTGAATGGAAATCCCAGGCTGTGTTTGCATCTTTGCCCATTTCACCATGCTGACACTGAATTTGTGCTGACACTGTCCTTCCTAATGGAGGGTGGCTACTTTTGTTCCCCATGGTCCCTGTGTGTGTTGTAAAGTAGCCACCGCTCCAAGCTCGCTCCCGTGATGGACTACAATCTCATGTTTAGTTTACAAATCTGTATTGAGATTGTAGCCCATCACAAGAGTGAGCTTGGAGCGGTGGCTACTTTACAACACACAGAGGGATCATGGGGAACAAAAGTAGCCACCCTCCAGTTAAGGTGCCTGAATGCATTTTTAAGATTTAACTCCGGAGTTTAGTGTCACTTTAATGCAAATTATATTGTTCAACATAATAGATTATATTGGAGTTCAAAAGCATGTTTGTGGAATCACATTTGGTAAATCGTGGCAATACTGCATACTGCTGTCCTGAATAAATGCACCAAACAAGTACAGATGTTCAAATACTCTGTTATATTCAAATAATAATGATGGGAATGGGACCCATGACCACCATAAAAATATGTCCAGTACCATTATGCCTCCATCACCTAAATAATTTCATTTCTACACCAATATCTTGCTACCGTAAGAGCTCAGCAAAATTTATCAAGAAAAGAAAAGTTTGGTGTTAATGTGGTGAGTATCCAATTTTAGGGAATGTTAGGGGTTAAGCCATAGTTAGTAAACGCAGGTCCGGCCTTAGGGGTGTGCGAGCTGAGCGGGTGCACAGGGCGCCATGGCAACAAGGGCGCCGTGCGGCCGACACAGCACGTCCTGGGGGCGGCTTCTCTCCCCCTCATCGCTGGCCATCCGATATGACAGCGCTCCCTCGTCCGCCCCCCC
>NW_017307340.1:72724-73458 GCF_000935625.1 Nanorana parkeri
GGGCGCAGGAGGGAGCGCTGCCTGCTGTCAGGATGGCGGAGCGGTGAGGGGTAGAGAAGCCGCGCCCGCAGCTGTCAGGATGGCCAAGCGGGTAGGAGATCGGAGCCGCTGTCATCCTGTCAGTTTCATGATGACAGCGGCTCTGTGCGTGGCAGAGCGGGAATCAGTAAATATCATTGATATTTACCGATCCTCCGTGTGAGAAGGACAAACACTGGAGTGATCGTCTGATCACTCCAGTGTTTGTAAATAACTGGGGACACATAGCACTATGTGTCCCCATTTAAGAATGAACAAGATGTGATTTACATCACAGTCTGTTCATTCAAGATTTCCTCAATGGGGAGAAGCACTCAGTGCAGAGGCTCCTCCCCATTCAGAACCTGCTGATAGTAAATATTTGAATGGGAAGCCTCTGTACTGAGAGCTTCCCATTAATTGTGTGCTGAGGCTGCTGAAAAAGAAATTGAGGATTTGGTGTCCTCAATTTCTTTTCTATTTTAAAAGGGAATGTCAGGGGTTTGGACCCCTAATATTTCCCGAAGCCCCCCCAACAGTAAAAAATGAATACATAATAAAAAAATAAACAATTATTAAAAAAATGTAAAAAATTATTTTAAAAGAGTGACAACAGTCCCCCTCCCACCCACCCCCTCACACACACACACACACACAAACGTATTATTAGAGATGTGCAAAGACTAAAAATTCAATTTAGATGAAATGAACGAAAA
>NW_017307340.1:77199-104990 GCF_000935625.1 Nanorana parkeri
AAAAAATGTAAAAAATTATTTTAAAAGAGTGACAACAGTCCCCCTCCCACCCACCCCCTCACACACACACACACACACAAACGTATTATTAGAGATGTGCAAAGACTAAAAATTCAATTTAGATGAAATGAACGAAAACTAAAAAAGTTTTCATTTGTTTCATCAAACAAAACACTTTTTTATGCTATTTTGGATTCAGCCACTGGCGTGTCCTGTAACGTCATGCTCCCTGCCTCTAAGATGGTGGCACGCATTCACAGAACATGCCGGTGGCCAACATGGACGCTGCACATTCTCAAACAAATTATTATGCGCCTGAATATATTTTTCGTATATTCGGACATAGTAATTCATTCATTTTACAAGTAGTCTGGGTTTTGTGTTCTGTTTTCTATTTTTACTTTTATAGATGCACTTACTTGAAAATAGGGATCGGCATGACAACCTGACACTTTATTTTTATAGACTCGATTTTAGTTTGACATTTATTGTTTACCTTCTGTTGTTTGATTTGATAAGAATACTTATATTGTGCCTACAAGTTTAATACCTTTGAATAAAAGTTTTATTTGTATCATACTTTTTAATATGTTTCTTTGCGGCTTAACAAAATAGGAGTCTTTAAATGGTGGGGATATTGGGGGAAATGGGTGTGATTATGGGGGTGTGGCCACTAAAGGGTGTGGTCACCGAGGGGTGTGGTCACTGAGGGGCACTGTAAAGCTTTCTCGCACAGGGCGCCTAAAGGCCTAAGGCCGGCCCTGAGTAAACAGATTAAAAGTTAGGCTAACTGTTGAAGCCCAACTGAATTTTCAGGTTACATCTGATAAATACAATTGAGATGCATCAAAATAAAAGGTGTTTAATGTCTTATAGTTTGTTTTCTTTCTAAAATAGCCACAGCCTGGGTAGTAAACACTGTCTGCTGCCAGTAGCTGTAGAAGAGGAACCTTGCTCTTTCTGGGGAATCAGTGCAGAGGTCCAACATGCCTCCTACTAAGTCAGACCTATGAAATTAGCAAAGCTCGGGTCTGACTTAGCAGGGGGCATGTCATACCTCTGCAAAGAAGTCACTGCTTCCCCGCAAAGTCACACTCTGCAGTAATGGGGTCAAGACACATGTCAGGAATCAGGCAGTGGCTGATGTCTAAGAAAACAAACTCTACGGCTTTGCATACCTTTGTTTTGATGCACCTGGAATGCATGATGCTAATTTGAACTGACTGTTCAATTGGGCTTTAAGGCATATGTTCAGGCTTAGGTTAAGGGTGATGGGTCCATCTAAAACTATTGTTTCAGTTATAAGTAGAGCCTGATCAGCATAATTAGCCTTTAGCTTATGATATGCTTTTGCCACTCTCAATGTGAGATATATCTGCCATAATTCCTGGCTATTCTTGCCCATCTAAAATTGTCTCTTCTCTATGGCTTGTAAAAGAATAAGGGGATAAAGAGAAGGTAAATGTCAGCAATGGGGTGCGGTATACCATGAATTAGCACACAGCTTCATTTTAGCTTTTAGTGTTAAGGGGAAGGTAAATGTGTACGGGTTCACTTAGAGTTAGGTTAGGGAAGGAACGGGTTAAAACCCAACTCCTGCCTATTTTTTTTAAACGACCCTGTCCCCGCAGCCTGAAAAACATGCAACTCTCTCTGAAATACTCACATCCTCTCTGATGCTGCCCCCGCACTAATTCCTTTCTGACACTAGATGTCTTTAATCTCTGGGTAAATTATGCCAAGTGTCATTCAACCCAAAAGAATCAGGAAATCCTAAGAGTGCAGGATGTCAGGGATCCACAACCTAAGGGTCATCACCAATGCTTCCTGCACCTACATACAATAATGCAGAGAGCGCTGCTCTCTGCATCGTCGAGGAGTACCCCACTAACAGAGCAGATTCAACATGGACTCTGCTTGTCCCATCTAGAAATGGTAAGTATAAAAAAGCAATAAATACACACAGGAGGAGGGGGTGAGGTTGTTTAAAGCTAAGTCTTGTAAGGGGAGGGCCAGGAGTCTGAAGTTGGACTTTAAGTGTTAGCATCAGGTTAAGTTTTAATCGAAACTTAAAAATCGTCCAATCAAGCAATGTTTCCAGTTCCCAAAAATTAAAACATTTTCTTTTCTTAGCTCACCATTGCCACAGAATCTTGTATTGTGCTGAAAACAAATTCCACTTGTCTGTAAGTTGACTAGCAATCTGTTTATTTGCCTCTCTTGTGTTACCTTCCCTTCATCTTTTTCTGCAGCTCAATCACTTACTTCCACACCATAATTTCTACAGCTTTATGTATGTAAGTATGCATAGTCATTTTCCCAATTATTTGGAAGTACATTTTCATTGTGTTTTTTCATACTTTTATACATTATTTCTTTGAGCAAAAAAGAACATTTGCTATTTCCCTTTATTTGAACATTTTGGGCTGAAAACATTTTAACATATTCTTATATTGCAGATTTTCCTTCCTTTAACATTTCTCTAATGGCTTCATATATTCCATCTGTGCAAGAAAAGTGTTCAAAAAAATCATCCATTTTAGTGAAACAGTAAAAGTATTAATTTTTGTTCAGTAAATAATATATGCAATGCTTTGACCTAAGAATGTGAGAAAAATACGCTGCAAGGATTATATCTACTGTGACGTTGGGGAGCCCACAGAGCACTCGCACAGAGGGTTTTGAATGAAACAAAAGCTTTTAATTACCTCTTGCAGGGCAGCCAAAAACGTTGAACACAAAATACACGCTTATCTTCCTCTAACTTAAAGTAACAGTCCAAACCTTCGGGCAAAAAAATGTGTCTCACCGACTTGTTGGAAAAAAGTTCCAAACCTGGGGAAATCCCTTCCCAGGAATATAAGTCCTGTAACACTGCAGCACAGCAATCCAGCAAGTCTTTCTCACTAGTCATGACCTTCCCCAGCCTCCCCTGGCTGTTCCACATGCGTCCAGCATGCACAGCGATTCTGCTTGTGGCCGTGTGCCTCCTGCACACCCACATACCACTGGCTTGGCTCCACCCTCGTGTGCTCCCAGCACACACCACCAACTCTTCCCCTTGAGCCCTGGTCTGAGCTTTGAATGAGGCTGCTCTCAGCCACCTGATGACTGGCAACACCTGACCCCAGGACTGGAGATTTCATCCCACCCTGAACTCTTAGAAATCTCCAGAGATCCAGATCCCAGCTACAATCCGGAAAAACTGGAAGAAACTGAAAGGCCAGTTTCTTCCCTGCAGAATAATTGTTAGGGAAAGTAGCAAAAACATCTATTTTATAAATAGTGTTTATTAACAGTTTTGTTCTCTTATGCTTGTATAGATATTTTAGATATCATTAGGCCTCAATGGGAAACATTCAAATGTCACTGCAATAAATAGTGATGGAAAATCTATTCTGCACAAATGCTATGTCTAACGCTTTCGTCAACCTTTTGGAAATGCCCCATAGGCTTAGAGTTGGCTACAATGCCTGGTAGCTTGGTTTTTAATTTGCAACTCAAATGAGTTCTGCTGGATCTACCCTGTTCTGGCATAAGGGGTGGTATGGTGTACCAAAATAGAGTGACATAAATCATTTTTTCAAATAAATACATTTGTATAACTTTCAACAAGTTCTATTCTGACATTTCACTTCTCTATAAGCTTGTGGCCAACAGGGTTGTCACAGATGTATTGTTCCCTCTGTGTCGCCGGGAGAAGGTAGGCCCTAAATAGGGCCAAAGCAAATAGTCTAATGAACAGCCTAGTGCTTACCAGAGCACCCCACAAGTGGTGGTGAGCTTTATTGTGGAAGGCTCCCAGGTACCAGCCCTTGAATACACCTATACTGGCAACGGCTGGCACAAGGCAGACATGAAGTATGGTACAGAATGAAAAGACAAGGTCAGACTAGACCCTGTTATTTTCTCAGGCACTTCCAACTTGCTTTAAATAAGTGTAGTGTTCCCCTTACTCGGTTAGTGATATCCCAGCCCAAGATAGCACTACCAGTGGCTTTTAAGGGGTGATATACAGGAAATGAAATAATGGGTCTCCCTCTATTTCATTGTAAGAAACCTCTATAATGGATCCACAGCACACCTTGAGTACTAGGGTCAGTTGCTATGGGTTACGACAACTCCAAATTCTTCTTGTCTAGTGATAATATTACTCGCTTTTGCTCATCAGCACTTACTGCCCTTTGTGATAATTGATTGAAGTGAGGTCCAGATTGTAGATATGATGCTTGAAACTTTTATTGCAGAACTTCAGGGAGAGAGGAGGAGGGTTAGGATCATCCAGGCAGATGTAGACTCCATGGCATTGCAGAGTGTGGCTACTGTCTCAATGCACAGAACATAAAACACCTATCACAGCACTACCTGAGGTAAAAGTTACTAGTCCTTATCTTCAGTAGAAACCACTGGACCTGCTGTTATCAGGCTCCAGGGTCATCACATGGCTAGTCCCCAGGCTTCAGGCCTAGCCATCTCAGACAATCCATGGCAGCCTCCCCAAAGGCTGGGCCCGGGGGAAGAAGAGAGCTCACATGGTCCACCCAAAGTATTTATCTCCTCCCCAGCATGCACCACTGGCTGTCATCTAACAGTGATTGGCTGGAGAGGGATATCCACTCATAGCAGCCCCCTTTGGTTGCTCTGTTTTGTGACCAGGGCACACCCTGCAGTACACCTAGCAGCAGGCAGATGCAAACAATGACAAACTGTTTAGGGGAAACCAAATGAACACAGACTACAATCTGATAATTACTAAATTTAATAGCATTAAATTTGACATGACATGACATCAAAGGAAGTGACGAGAGATCAAAAAATGTCTAAACGCAAAGATTGAAAAAACTCTAGTACAGCTTTTTGGGAGGAGAAACTTTGTTGAAATCCAGCATTAGGGACACAGGTGGGAAACAACAGACTGACTCTACAGATATTCTTGTTGCAACAGGAACAGGTCAGTTCTGAAAACAATAAATTGTGTCAATGGGGTAGTACAGTGATGCAAAATGGCTACACAAGTAATTCTGAAGTTCTTGTTTAGTAAAATGTGGTCCATCATTAAGTACAATTAGATATTTAATGACAAGCCAACGCATCAATTATAGTTGTTGATGCTGTCTTTGTAAAAATCCCTATCTCTGACCACCATGAATTCCACAAGCAGTAAAAGTTTGTATTCTTGTAGTATGTCACACAGATCAATAACCAGCTCATCTTATGGACCTGGTTGATTTACTTTCTGCCTGCAGGACATGAATTACCTCCATTTCCAAGTGTTTCCAGGCAGACTGAAGACAATGAGATCAAGGACTTCCTTTTGTCAATTCACTTCACTGATCTGCAGCACTACACATAAAAGAGACGTCCCCCATTTTACCAACATACTGCTACGGGACCTAATTACATTGAAGACATGCTTTATATAAATATTTCAGTCTCAGGTTCTGTGTTATAAGGGGAAGATCATTTTTCCTGGAAGTGTAAAAATTTATAATTTTGCTTGGTGATGACCCCTATTGCTTTAAATGAGTTTCTATATATTTTTGGAGTTAGCATTAGTGCAGTTTCAGAAAAAAAGCAACTATTTCTGCACAAAAAAATTAAGACTGGTGAAGGTTGGTGTTTTAAAGCGCATGCATTCTTAAATGTGTATGTCATGTTTTTTTTAAAGCAGCTTAAATGTATTTTCAAAGAGAGAGTGCTTTTGGTATGCCCTTGCATGTTTTAAAGCAGAATTAAAATCCACTTGCAGGTGGGTGGGCTTTTATCATAATATGTAAGCAAGCACAGCATACTTGCAGTTTATGGCACACTTACTGTACCTGCCAAAGCACCCCCTTCCAGTGTTGCAATGGCTGCAATCTCCTTGGTTGCTCCATCGCTGCTTCTGACATCTTCACTCACTGCTTTAGGGTTTGGGCATCTTGATTGGGCAGCCCAGAATGACAAAACTCCCACACATGTGCACTAAAGTTTATTCCTCCTGGCACCAAGACAAGCCAAGAATGTATGCCGAGCTAAGCATGCATGTACAATATTAGGAAGCTTGCTGGCAGGCAGAAAAATTGCTTTTTCAATACAGAGGAGACACAGTTTGTCTTTTCAGCAACAAAAAGCTTACCTGTGAGTAATGTTTCTTCTAATGGATTTGGCTTCATTTTAAAATGCATAGGAAATGCTCATATAGTGTGGTGCCATTTATTGCTATAGAAGATGCACTTGTGTGCACATTGCTGCATGCATGAAGTCAGGAAACCACACAACAGCTGCATCAACGAAAACAGTAGTATGGAACTCATTTTGCATTTTGTGGGCAGTATGGAATTATGATAAACCCAACTAGAATGCCAATGTGTGAATGAGCTCTTAATGAGCTTCGAGCCCTTAAACATCTGAACTTTCAGTACATTGTAGCTTCAAGGATCAATTACACATCCACTACAGTATACATGCCGAGCTTGTTCTGCCAGGGTTAAATAAAATCAGTGTTTCCTATCAATGCAGTCAATAGCAGTTAACCGGAAGCTTTAAGGGATTGTTAAGTGATATTCTGTATATAACTGTTTATCCAGATTTGGTAAATTTCAGATATAAAATACAATGGCACTGAATTTGGATCAGTTGCTTGGCAAAGACATTTCTTCAGATTTTTCAGAGTTAATGTTTTGTTGTATGTTGGTTTTAAGTGTTTGCACATGAATTATTAGTATTGGTATAATAATTACTATTGTACATTTATGCTTAAGGATTAGGGTTCAGAAGTTAAGATTAGGCTTCAGGGTATGTTTGAGGGTTAGGGGATGAGTTGACAGGCATTAGGTTTGGAATTTAATTGACCTTTAACTGTTGGTCTCATATTGTTGATCAGAAACCAAACCAACTGGTTGTTCATTATGTGATCACAATGATCACCAATCATAGTGATCATCTTGGTTTGATTACAAAACAAACCTGCTGGCTCAGCTATCATATACAGTAAATAAATAATATAAGCAGGGAATTTCTGTTAATGCATAATGTAAGTTAACTATTTTTCAGGCAAATCACTCTTTTATGTTTAAATTTTAAGTCTGTTACAGGATTTAGTAGTGAAGCTCCCTGTAACACACACATGAATGCTGAATTAATACAATAGACAGTTTAACTCTTCTCTGTTGGATTACACATACATATCATACATGACTGGAAGGATCAGGAGGAGCAGACTGTTTTTAAAATGTTGTTTCCTTCAAAGCCAAAATAGTGTTTCTTCTGAAGGAGGAAGCCTAATAACTTTAATCTCCAAAGATGCACCAGGAAGGCAGAAGCCAGCTTAGGCAGATCCAATTTTGTATAATTCCTTTCACAATGTAAAAAGTATCTGTTTATTGCTTTTTTGGCTATGTTATGAAGCAAGTCATGGGATGGTGCATTATTTATTTGTATACTTCAATAAAATTATAAAGGGCATAGCATTATGGCAAAAAAAACATTGCCACAGTGGTATGAGGATCACATTGGCATGCTGTATTAGAAATTCCCTCACAATGCCATAGTTTTGGTGGAAAATGTTAAGCTTATTATTTTGGTTTAGGGTTTATGCACTGTATTATTGGATCTTAAATTCCTGCTTCAATTTAAAGTACAGTGTGAAGGTCAAAGAAAGCTCACTGGAGCCTAAGCTATGGCCAATACCATCTGTTCTTTTTGACTCATGTGACTCATAGAGGTAATAGATGTTTTGCTTAATTTGTGTAACCACGCAAAAATTATTTTAGTTTCGCATCAATTCGGATTTTTGTTTCTTTCGTTTTCCGTATTTCGAATCTGAAATACGTTTCAGTTCGTTATTTTGATTCCGTACCCATCCAAATTTTTGTTTTGGAACGATCCACAACAGGAAGTCACGTGCAACACCCAACAGGCAAAAAAAACATCTGAATGGCCAGCGAACAGTCCCATGTCCGTTTTCATTTTACTTTGAACAAAATTCAGACGGATCCCAATTTTCGCTAAAGAACATTTGGATTTGTTCGCAGTTGGACGCATTAGTATTCAAAAATTCAAATGCATGCGAATGTCCGAATTTAACAACATTCATACGAATATCTATTTAGAGCTAAACGAAATGTACATATCTAAAAATCTTAAATTTCCATAAATTTGTGGAATCTTCTGCTCTCATGCCTATCTTACATGCATCTGGAATTCTCATGTGTTCACTGAATTATTGGATTGCAACTAATGTTATTCATTCCAAGGTGAAAAAGAGGACACTTAAATATAAAACCTGCCATACAGTATTGCTAAATGTAGTTTAAATGTTTCTCTTTGCTACGTGTAATCACACTAATGGAAATACAACTGACTGTAATAGTTTGCCATTTATTCGCTTTTTCAGTGACATGTCACCTTTAATCAAGGCCATATCCATACTGAAGTATAGGAGGCACCGTGCATGGGCTAATATAGCTCACCTTACCTCTCACCATCTAACTGCTGACTACAGAGGCAACCACTAAGGGACAGATAGCAGGGATGCAGTTCACATATATTCTTTTCTCTAATCACTATATGAGGACTTCAGATGAATGCTAAGTTTAGTGAAGGCCAGATTTACTTTCCATGCCTGAATATAGAAAGGGAATACATAACAAATATTATTTTACCTTGTAGCCACCTTGCACTAAGCAGGGTGACTTCCTAAATTTAGTTCTGCTGAACTGTATCCAGTCAATGCTGATTTGATAGTCTGTGCTCATTTGGTTTCCCCTAAGCTCTCTGTCATTGTTTGCATCTGCCTGCTGCTGAATGTGACCTTGCAATAGAGCAGAGCAGCCAATATTAATTATGAATTTGTATGTCTCCTCAGCCAATAACTAGGAGGTTCGTGGCCAGTGGTGCATGCTAGGGGAGGACATTCGGGGCTGATCCTGTGAGTCTCTCTTCCCCCCAGGCCTCCTGCTCGGGGGAGGCTCTGTGATGTGATCTGCTCCATATGCAGTCTGACCAGGCCTGCAGCCTGCAGGTGGTCAGGGGTGGAGACCCATTTTGGGTTCTACAGCTGTCCTGCCAGTGAAGGGGAAGGTGTTATTGGGATGGAAAACCAGAGAGGAGCTTTGTCAGAGGTGCCAGAGAAGCCAGAATTGGGCTTGGACCTTGCAGGAAGTCTGGTGTCTCACCTAGGGAATTCTGTGCTATGTCAGCTATCCAGCTAAAGTTCTTCAAAACACAGTGTTACTGCAAAAAGTTTAAAGGGCCTCTGCACTGTGAAGCTGGGAAGTGGTTGGTGAGTCAGGAGTCTGTGCTGTCCTAGATGTCTGTAGCCCTTTATCCCTCTCACCCATGTGAGTTGCTGAAGGAATATAATCTTTGAAAATCCTTAAAGTGACAGGAAACTCAGAAGTTAAATCTTAAAACTGCATTAGAATACCCTCTTAGCAAAAAATGTATCTTATTTGTGTATCATTCAGCTGTAGATTCTCAAATAATCTCTGAATTGGTGCTGGCACAGTCCTTCCTTCTGGGGGGTGGCTACTTTTGTACCCCATGGTCCCTGTGTGTGTTGTAAAGTAGCCACTGCTCCAAACTCGCTCCTCTGATGGACTTCAATCTCAATACAAGTTAGCTAACAAAAAGTGAGATTGTAGTCCATCATGGGAGTGAGCTTGGACTGGTGGCTGAAACCTATTTGTGTATATCAAGGGTAGGAGGTACAGGAAGGTGACTATCTAGATCAGAACACCAGTGAAACTTTATCTGCTGAAGTGCTAGGTATAGGCTGTGGATATTGCAGGGAGTTCTGATAGATCATACAGGGGGATAAGTGAAAAATCTACTACTTTGGCTTAAGGGTTCTTTAATCTGCATTACTTGTAAATAGAGTCTGAAGTCTGGAATTTGTTGTTTTCCTGGGTATCATGTACTCTAACCCCTCTCTCCTGTGCCCTAACCCCTCTTACCTGGAGTTTAATGGTGCTTATTAAACTCTGTTAAACAAAAAGTGACTGGCACCCAATTCCTGAAACTCCACAAAGAGTCAAGGCATCCACCCTGAGGTGAAATGCTAATCCACTGAGCCATCTGAGGGTTCTCTTTTGCCTATAGGGGATAAGGGGGTACTGCAAAATAATATATTTGTAAGCATTTTAACTTAACACCGAACATATGAGGGTGTATTTTTGTGGTTTGGTGGAAATGTAACAAATCATTTTGTGTTTATATTTTGGTACAGTATCCAAGCATTCCAGGAAATGTGCAGTGCCCAAATATATTGGAAAATGTAAAAAAAAAAAAACTTTATAAGACATGTTCCTAAAATTATAGTATATTGAAAATGGCACATCAAAATTAAAATTCTATTGCAGCATCCATCACTTCAATCACAAACATTTACAGTTTCCTTGCTGAGTTTAGTACAAGTAGCCATATTTATACAAAAAGCAAAAATCTAAAATGAGAGACGAGAAATCAAAGCTGTAGTAACTATTATCCAGTAAAGAATCCTCTGGGTTTTATGTAACTGTAGTCGATGAGCTTTGGTTCAATGTGTCTAGGTTTGATGCTCTGCAACATGACTTCTGGGATGCTGTGAAATGTTTTAAGGATTTTGTGGCTTGGCAAAGTCTCCCCTGCATCAATCATTGCAAACTCATTCTAAAGCATTAGAAGCCTGTTTTATGATTAGCAATACACTAATATCTGAATATGTGACAACGTTTACCGCTCTGAGAAAATGCTTATCAGAACTAGGTTACTACATTAGCATTTAAGACCTATGGTTTGACCATAAGCCATGTGAACCTTCTCTGCAATAGATTAGATCTGCACTTGCAGCTAGATAAAGACAAACAAAATGTTATACAGCCCTTAACAGTTATCAAATCTGTATAACCTATTATTCACTTGTAAGGCAATAAATTGTTTATGTTGAAGTTTTATGATAATTAACATCAAAGTGGATTGTATCATTAAGGGCCGGTGTCGGCAGGCTCCAATAGGCAAATGCAGAGTGCTTTTACATTAGTTTGAGAGGCTTCTGAGGTAAATTATACTTAATTTCAGGTGCACCTAAACTGCATTTGACCTGTATCAGCTGCTTTTGCATTCCCATAGGCCGTAGTGCCTGCACATAGCTTTAAAGATAAACTCCAGGTGGTAAAGATCTTCAAATCGGTTTGAGGTGAGTATAATTATGCACATTGCAATAATGTTAATTTTCCCAATCCAGAAGTCTTCATGTGAAAATGTTATACATGAAGCTCTCCAGATGGACAAACAGAGCTAAGTGTAATGTGCACAGTTACATTCACATCCTCACAATACATAGGGCAAAACAGTGGTGCCGTGGTTAGCGCTTCTGCCTTGCAGCCCTAGGGGTCCTTGATTTAAATCCCAGCCAAGTCACTACCTGCAAAAGGAGTTTGCATGTTTTCCCTGTGCTTGCATGGGTTTCCTCAGGGTACTCTGGTTTCCTCCCTCACTCTAAAGACACGTTGGTAGGTTAATTGGCTCCTGTCTTAATCAGCCTTGTACATGAGATAGGGACATTAGATTGTAAGTTCCTTGAGGGCAGGGACTGATGTGAATGAGCACTATGTAAAGCACTGCACAAATTGTCGGTGCTATATTAATACCTGTAATAAATAATTAAATGTTTTCTTAAAAGTCCCAAAACACCAGGTGCTCTAATGTGCAAATTTCAAGAGTCAATAGCAGCCTCCCACACGTTGCTAATGGCCCATCATGACGAAGGACATCCTTACTGACCAGCAGGAATTTGTAAGTAGATGGAAATGCTTAGTACTGCTGTGAAAAATATTTGCATATTTACAAATGTTTTTATATTAGGTATCAAAGGTATCTATAAAAGGTATCTAATATTTTATATTAGACTCACAGGTTTCAGGGCCCCCAGAATGCGTAGAAAGGCATTTAATCCTGTAGCTAGTTTAGAAAGTAATGATTATCAACTGATGTGTACTGTACCATAAGTTGTCAGTGTTTGCCTCCCTGTTTTTCATTTCTGCTGTCCAGAGCACCCCAAGGGCATCCAAACTCCACATGCAAGTACTAGGTTCCTGAATGTTGATGCAAAGTCAGGTCTTCGGTGAACCATAGAAAAAGACCGGCATGGTACTGGGATGTGCAGAGGGAGAAAGAGGTCTATTCTCTTACTTTCATAAAGTCAAAACTTGCATAAAGAGTTCAGGGGGTTGTAGAGGGCTAAAATTAAAATGTTATGTATGCACTAGAACTTAATGGGGCTTGCCCTTGTAGGTGCCTGATAGTTTACAATGTTTTTGATTATTACAGGTTTGATTTAAACATGAAATAGAATAATAAAATAGTCAGATTTCCTGCTATGCAATGACTCTTCTCCTGCTTTTAGGACACCCACAAAAGGCATGAATTTTGCAGCTGATCAACTGTGAACACTGTGTGCAGGCAGTACCCAGATGGTTTTGGTATGCCCTTGCCAATAACTACACTTCTCTACACTTTACCGTTCACTGTACTGGAATTTAAATGTTGCCCAATACAATGTTATACAGTGCAATGATCTTGATAACTCCAGATAAAGACGTGCCCATCTATGATTACTAATAGACCAATAACTAATAAAAGTATTTTTTCATTATCATTTCAAGTCATCCAGATCTGTGATACATTAAGCGTTATTTTAATGAAAAAAAAAGTGTAATAACTCTTTAAAAAGAAGTAGCCATAGCAATAGAAGAGACAAAAAGAGACACAACCCGCCTAAAAGTCACACGGAGGATGTCACTGGAACAATCAATGATGTGTAGCACAATACTTCAAAAAGAGATATGACTCTCTTAAAAGTGACATTGAGCATGTCACTGGAGCATACATTTACCTGTACTTTAATACTTAAAAAAATATGGTCCTCCTAACGTCATATATACATTTAAACAATACAGTAACAATTATTACTTTAAATATCTTACTTTTAGATACTTTGTTATATAAAAGATTATGTATACAGTTGATTAATTGTAAAGTTTGTACTGCATTTAGTGTCTATGTGACCTTTAGTAGAGTCATCTACCTTTTTTAGGTATCGGGTTGCACTGCAGTTTTCCCCTTCATATACTGTATGTAATGAGTCAGTGCTAGCCATCTACATTGTCTGATAAAAAACAACTAGATTCAGAACTGCACCAGAACATGACATTAAGAGACTGTACATTGTAATCTAAATTTTTCCTTGGTAGTGTCTCTATTTTACATTATTTTGTGTTATTATATTTTAGTTTCTTCATCATTGATCATGCTGAGAAAGCATCCTTGCCAATGCAGAGCTGCTAACATCTTAGCTATGGAGTACTTAAACATAATTACATTGACGGTAGCTAAAGTTTTCCAGGATCTGGGCAGATGATTATCTTTGCAATTTTTTTTATAGATTGTTCATATATATTGGTTCTGTTGCCACAACATGATACAATAGTAAAGTCAAAGTATAGAAACCTTTACCGGGACAGATACATGAAAATCACAGCAAGAATCACAGAATCTGCTCTAGTTTTCAATGACACAGCCATTTATGGCAGACCTTAAGCTTTCAAATTTAGGTCCATATTACAGTATGTTGGGAAAGCAACAAATTAGCATCTAATTTATTTGTATACTTATAGAAGCATACAACAGAGTGCTATATTTAACTCACTTCTGGCTAATGGGGCTTGCAGTAAACATTCCCAATTTTCTCATATTGCTTGTACAGTATATGAAATGCAGTATTTCAGTTGAGAAGCCTTCCATATCCACAATTATTACCCCGCTTTCTTGATTAATGGATAACATTTTCTTTCTTTCAAAAGACCCACATGTTTAAGAGAATGCATAATGTTTCTTCTGAAATTTCTGCCATTGCAACTCATCTTTGTGATTTAGTCAAAGCTTTTAGCGTTCAGGGGAATGCTAAGGGACTCTACTGGTGAATTTGTGAGTGGAGATGCTATTATAAGTAATAATCAACATGGATTTAGGAAGGCCCGCTCTTCTCCGACCAACCATTTAACATTCTATACGGAAGTGAGCAGTAACCTGGATGAAACAAGGAAATTAGATGTACTTTATCTAGATTTTGCAAAGGGATTTGATACTGTACACCACAAATTCTTAATTTATAAACTAAAATCCATTGTGGTGGAGGCAAGTATATGTAAATTAATAGAAAGAAGGCTTTAGGAACAGCAATAATTTTAAGCAATAAAAAGGGTATTTATTTGAGGGACAAATCAACACTCTTGACCCTTTAGAAAACATTTGTTCAGCCTCATCTTGATTATGCGGTTCAGTTTTGCTCCCCAATAAATAGAAGGCATGTCGTTGAATTGAAAAGATCCAGTGAAGGGCACCAGAGTTTATTTACCTTAGAAAGGAGGCAATTAAGAGGAGACATGGGGGGTGATTTACTAACCTAAACACACGCACGCACCAGGTGTGTGTGATTTTCACACAGCAAAACATATTTATCAACCAAAAAGTCTCTAAAAGCATATTTCCACTAATGCCATATATGGAAAAATCATGCACATGATGCATATATAATGCTGCTTCACAGTTTAGACAAAAATGGTTAGCTAATGCATTTACATTCCTGCATTCATCAACGCAAGCAACATAACATAGAGCTAATTTACACCACATTACCTTGCAATTCATTGCAGGGCTTTGCACAACACACCTGCTGGGTGTGTACACACTACAAAGGTGTTTCGATTCCTCCCATAGATCATGCTGGGAGGGAACACACTACAGAGGTGTATACACGTTCATGGTGTGTTTATAAGGTTAGTAAATCAACCCCATGGTCTCTATCCACAAATTAATCAAGAGCGACTGTAAGGGCGGTAACAACTTAAATAATCTTAGGTCCCTGAAGAGGACATGTGGACAATGTTCATTGCCAAAAGCTGGGGGAAATTCAGGGTTCCCCAAAAGTAAGCATAATAAGGGGACAGTGGAGGAGGTCAGATTAAATTTAGAGTGATACTTGGACCAGAGACAGAAAAGCATGCACTACAGTAGAGCTGTGTTGTATTAAGTTCCTAGCCATAATCAAGCCCCCTCCTTCCTAGAATATCTGGTAGATAAAAGGGTTGGACCTCCCCTTTTTAAACTCCACCCATGAGACATAAGCCCAACTGGTTCCTCATTGGAGCATTTGTGTCGGAAAGCTAAATAGTTAGCCAGAGGTTAGGAAGCCCCAAAGTTCTTGTTGAGGTTTGTAAAGATGGATAAGTTGAGTCTTGGGTTTTTTGTTTAACCAAAGTGGTTGACCTGGGACTGAAATGTACCAAAGGTTGTGCAGGGTATGTAGAGGGGCAGGGTTTTATATAGACACAAAACTTTGGGAAAATAATTATATAATGGCTATAACCTAACCCATAAGTGTAAGGGTATAAGAGGACTATTCTTTAAGCAAAATGTTAATTTCTGGATTGTAGGTACATAATTATGGTCTTAATGAGAAATTATGGAATAAGGTTAGAGGACCACAAAATATGAAGATTGGCTTTCAGAAATTAACAGGCTGGGTGTGGGTTGTTTATAGTCATGGCAGTGGTTTTAGCAATGTTGACTCTTAAACCTGGGGCCTCAACAAAAGGTATCCAGAAGTATCAACATATTTGATAGAGAGGTAACTGTCTGAGAAATAAAAAAAACAGAATATAATCTGCATCCTGTCACTTCTGGGCTGAATTCTTAAGTCTTCTTAAGTTTAGTGAGAATTGAGGGGATCATAGCACTCACTGTCTGCTGCAGGAAGTGGATGCATGGGCTAAGCCTGTGGAGACTCCGGTGAGAAATAAATATTTGTATCGCCATCCAGAATTATGGCATGCCGCTGGAGGTGACACAGTAAATACGCTGTTAGTGACATCTGTTTGGCACCTCCCCACTGTGCATGTCCTAGACATGCACCCTACAATTGTACCATGGGTAGGTGTGAAGGACAACTATTAATGCTATTTAAATGACAAATGCTTGTCAGTGACTTCATTGCAAAAAAAAGTTGGAAAAATTGACAGATCCTGTAGTAAAACACCAACACACTGCTGATCCATTGAGGAAGATGCTGATGATGTAGATATAAAAAGCAGTGTGTCTAGTAATGGACATGGCTCTGAGCAGCACTGGCATTTTAACAAGGTCTGAGGATAATAAAGAATAGGTGTAAGATCTGCAGCACTGAGATAAGTCTAGCTCTAGGTGTACTAAGAAGAAGGTCAGCACGTGGAATGGCAACGTTATCCTTTACAGTAGTGATCATTGTTCCAACTATTCTTGCCCATATGGAATACACTGTGTATCACAATGCTGAGAATTATAGATGTGACACCCTACTTATGGATATACTCTTACAGAAATTCCATTAAACACATCACAAAACATACCTGGCAGCAATAAACTATGAACAGTAAGAACAATATAATCTAATATAAATGTTCTTGTTTCCATGGAACTGATATGTGAAAATGAGTCACAATGTGGCCTTTGATATTGTGCACATATATTTACATACATTTCCTTAAGGATTTCACGCTAGATATGCTTACATGGAAATACATGTCACACTGCTAAGATTGATTTGGCTGTCTATGTTTTAAACATGTGGTGTATTTTTATGTCAGATATTTAATGCTTATGGTATATTTAGCTCAGATTACTAAAAGTGTGTGTCATTAACCAGTTACTGTTTTCTTTACGCGTTATAGTTGATAAGGTAAAAAGTACTTGGACACTGGCAAGAAATGTATCACAAATACATGGAAACTAAATGGACAAAATAATATTAGCAAAATACTATTATGTATGGTAAAGTGTTAACTATTGCTAACTTGGCTGTACAATATCTTCTCATTAAGAGAAAATATTAGAGCAAATTAAAATCCTAAACACCTATTATTTACTAAAGTAGAGAGTCCCTTACCTTCCATAGTAGCCTGATTTCATTGGGATGGGGTGAGGCAAGTCCCCATTTTGCCAGCAATGCCACTAATGGTGATATCTAGTTTAGCACCAGTGGTCTGATCTAATTGTATTCTATGGCCTCATATCTTTTTTAGATTTGGCCATACAGAGAAAACTATGAGCTGACTGGATAGATGTAATTTTCTATTACATTCAATTAGATAATGTCCGTGCCCTGTGTTAATGTAGAATAATACAGGACTCTAGCTTTACAGTCCATCACATCAAAGTCATGTTTACAGTATATGATTATGCATGTGATTAACAATGCATAGCAATGGCAATAACTAATTTATCTTTATCCTCCAATTCCTCTGTATCAGAACACTTATTAGTATTTGCATTATAACAATAATATAAATATTAAACTATCTGTAACCTTTTTTACTTTACTACAAATTAGCATTTGGATTTGTGTGACTTTTACTTTTTTACAGTAGGTAGATCCTCAAAGGAATATACCACAATCTGTGCCACAAACATAGGAAATATTATATGGCATACACTGTACTGCAGTGAAACTTATATTCTGTTTGCAGCATTTTATCTTTGTTAAATGAAGCTGTAATAAAACTAAGGAACCTTGGGTGTAGGGACGGACCTACCAGTGGTGCTGCCGGTGCGGTCGCCCCAGGGCCCTAGGGGAGGACGTGGTGGTGGAGGAGGCCAGGGCCCAGTAGGGCAGGACTGGTTACTTTATTAAGAATAATGAATACTGGCCGTGATACTTGTTTTGTTTGCATTAACAGTTACATTTTCAGGACAAGCCATTGGGAGTCTGCCCCTTATTCTCGGTCCAAGCAGTACTAATACACAAATGTTTATTAAACTGTTAGGAAAAACATCATTAAAGACAACAATTTCTGAAATTAAAAACCTACAAACAGACACACGGTGTAATAAAAGTGAGTAAGTTAAATAGGGAGAGGGGAAAGCTATATGGAATGGGAGGAGGGAGGAGGCAAGTCACAGAGATGAGAATGGTCATAAAACAATTTGATTTAGAAAGCTGAGGTCCACATTCAATCTATTATCTCTTGTGTCAAAAAGAATTATCATTTGTAGTTTAATGGTTTTCCTTTCCTGAGTATTTATAAAAAAATCCTTTAAAAAGCAGATCATTCATACCTCACATAGAATGATTTGGTTGCAAGAAATAATGCCCTAAAGGTTAAACCAACCATACCATTGCTGTTCTGATGTTTTCAGTCCAGCACACAAGGAATAAAGGGAGGCCACATCCATACTAATACCAGCTTGCAAGTTGTTTAGTCCCCATTGAGTGTCAACCTAGTTGCTCTACTAAGGATTTAAATGACACACACAACTTTAAAATTGAATTTTCTAAATCTTATTATAAATTATTCAGAGACATCAGAATTGCCCCACACTGGTTCTCCTTTGCAGTTGCTCTGGGTTGGGTTTCTAATAGGAGAACACAAGTTTACCGTTTTACATATTTCAGTCTCTGGTTGAGAACTCTCTCAGGAGTACTGAAGAGACTTCCTGCCAGGAAATAGATTGAAGTATGCCGAAAACACTTGGGAGGGTTCTTCATAAGGGTTTTTGAGACATTGATGCTAACAAGATAGTTGGTATAATCCCTATTTATTTTATACCAAATATGGTGCTAAATAGGGATGAGAAATGTACCTGGGTTCAATTTGCAGGACATTTGTTGAACTCATCATAAATTCCAGACACTGCAAATATTATTTCAAACCCCATTTAAGTCAATGGGGAGTGAATCCTGAAAATCAATTATGGCCATTTGCAACACTATTATGTAGGAAATTGTCAAACAAGGGGCATAGAGATCTGGGCAGTGCCATGGGGGTCATGTACCAATACATAAAAAAATGATGCCATTGAGCAGGGAGAGGGTACTCCTTTTAATGTGACTTTAAGGGAGACAAGGGAAAAATATTATCCCTTATGGTTAAAACATTATCCCTGAGATGTCTTAAAGCTGTATGCTCTAGCACAGAACAGTACATCAGCTGCAATGCATTCTGGCATCATATGTTTAGCATGTGTAAAAATTATTTTATTTTTCCATTATTACTTGGATTATAAAACAGAAGCAGCGACCCAATGCTATTTAGGTAGTTTTGGCTGCAACACCTGATTTTTTATCTAAGTAATAGGCTAAAATTAAGTGGCAGCAGTAGTTGACACAATAATGGGAATTTATCAAAACTGGAGGAGAGAGAATCTGAAGCAGTTGCCCATGGCAACCAATCAGCTTCCCTCTTTCATTTTCAAAGCTTAACTGGACAAACTGAAGAGAGAAGCTGATTGGTTGCCCTGGGCAACTGCTCCAGATTCTGTCTGCTCCAGTTTTGATAAATCCCTCCAAATGTATCTAAAAGCTTTAGGAAAGTTTATACTGCCAAAAAAGTTTCATAGTAGAGTTTGTGATCATTTTCTTTGCAGAACCACACTTTGTTGTCTTTTAAGCTTCATAAAATGACAAAACAGAGTACACAAAAACATTACTAAACCACGGCCCCAAATTCCAGACAAGGCAGTTATTATGTTAAAATACAAATTACAGTGCCATATATCAGAAAAAATAGCCAACTATGCAGCACAGTGGGTGGAGAGTATGTAAGCAATTTAATTGGGCAGCACAGTGGCACAGTGGTTAGCGCTTCTGCCTTGCAGCACTGGGGGTCCCTGGTTTTAATCCCAGCCAGGTCACTATCTGTACGGAGTTTGCATGTTCTCCCTGTGCTTGCGTGGGTTTCCTCTGGGTGCTCCAGTTTGCTCCCACACTCCAAAGACTTGCTGGTAGGTTAATTGGCTCCTCTCTAAGTTGGCCCTCTATGTATGCATGTGAGATAGGGGACCTTAGATTGTAAGCTCCTTGAGGGTAGGGACTGTTGTGAATGTGCAACTATGTAAAGTGCTGCGTAAATTGTCACTATACAAATATCTGTAATAAATTAAATAAAAATAAAATTGGGCTGCAATGTCAGAGAGAGAGACATGGCAGTTTTGCATGAAATAAAAATTAGAGTGTATTATTTCAGAGGCAGCAGCCAGAAATATTGTATAGACTGACTGCACATTATGAAAGCAGTTTTACTGGGCTGCAAGAGATGAAGCAGGTTTTATTGTGGAATATTTCAGGGTCAACAGCCAGAAATATTAGACAGATTCACTGCACATTGTGTAAGCAGTTACTAGGATGCAATTGAAGAGCAAGAGACAAGGCTTCTGAAACAAAAGCCAGAAATAGTGTACAGAGACCTTGCACATCATGTCAAGCTTTTCACTAGGATGCAATTTTATGGGCAGCCTACTAAAACAACAATGTCACCAGATGAGGCTATTGAGGGCAAGGGGTAGAGGTGACACCATCAACAAGGTGCAGAACATGGTGTGCAAGGGTAGCTGCCACTGTGGTGCAGCACATGTCACAAATTCATGGAAAGGGGCAGACTTCTGCAGCTTGAACAGGAGTAGTTATAAAGCCAACAATTTTGCCAAGCTGACATTGAGACAATTGGCAGGGGGGCGATTGGGTGAATATTTGTTTTTCCCTAGCAGCTGGGGAAGACCCTGCCTGGTCATGAATGTTGCTTGACTGTGAGGTGAGGTTAGGAGAGTTACGGCGAGGTTCAAGCCTATACCTGGAACTACTCTGTGTACCCCCATGGTGACTAATTTCCCAGCTTAATGTACCATAAGGTGGACCTCTCAAAACCCCTTGTCAGACCTCCTGTAAGAGACTTACCTGCAGATGGACTCCTGCTCAAAAACGTACACACACACAAGTATGCAATCTATTGCCCAAAGTCCCTGGAAAACACGCTTTAGCACATGAACACGCGCATATGGGAACGTGCAGAAATGCGCTTGTTAGCGCACAGGTGCACGCTCATTAGCGTGCACACTATCCTATTTAAACAGACATGAAGCCATGAACAAGTTGCTGAGTGGTCTTCAGCTTGTCCCTGTGTGCCCTGTACTCTGTTCTTGTATCCTGACGTCCTGTGTATGAACCTGGATTCTGACCATTTGACTTTTCCTCCTCTTCCTCCTGATTCGGTACCTCTGCTCTCTGATCTCCTGTGTATGACTACTTCCAGAGGTGTGGGACAAGAGGTGCATGGGCAGCCCCCTTCTCAGCTGAGTCTCCAGTCAGATACATGATACCTCCATCCCTATCACTTCAGGCAACAAATGTTGCTGTGAATTCCGCTGGAAATTTTTGTAGAGCAGGGGGAGAGTTGTAAATGGAGGAGTGAGGTGTAGAAGGAGTAATCATTCACGTGCTACTCCGACTGAGCTTTGTGTTTAAGAATCATGTGTCTCCTCTTGCATGTAGGACCCAAATGACTGGTACATTTACCAGGCTTGATATGCTGCAGGCAGAGGCTGCAAACCACTATGGTGATATCAGCAGCAGATGGGTTAAAAAAGGCCCAGTAAAAAAAAACAATAAAACACTCAAAAAGCTAAAAGGGGCAGCAGCTAAACAGCAACAGAGATTTCTGCTGAAGCACACAAAAGAATAGTCCTAAAAAGGATTGTTTTGTTGAGTTTATGCACTGTGAACACAAAGGTTGGTATGCAATAATGTTTAACCCACCATACTGCTGTGAACCCTAATTTTTATAGAGAGAGGGCTTAAACATTGGAACACCCCTATGATTAGCTCTTCTAAGCCACCTAACCACAGTTCAAAGGTCAGGAAGTGCATTATAAAATATTAATATTGTGCCCTGCTCATACCCCTAAGTACTTAACCGTCTTTTACCAAAAATTGGGTAATAATAAATGTTTTATCATTTAATATAGGGGAAACTGTTTTTTTTTTAAAATGCGGTAATTTTTTATTAATATAGTAAAAAATAAAAACCCCAGTGGTGAATAAATACCACCAAAAGAAAGCTCTATTTGTCCCCAAAAAAAGGGTATAAAATTCATTTCAGTACAGCGCTGCATGACGGAATAAATGTCAGTCAAAGTACCACAGCGCTGAATACTGAAAAATGGCCTGGATGGGAAGGGGGTTTAACACCACGGATGTCAACTGGTTAAACCTCTGTGATAATTATGTAACACTCTTATGATATTGTGCTCATTTGCAAGATTAAATATATCTAATCACATAATTATTAGTGCAACATTGACATATAAAGTGAAAAAAGTGCCTAAAAAGAGTCCACTTGAATAAATAGACTATACGTTCAGTGGTATAAAATGAAGCGCCCCAATCCAGAGTGGGTATTCAGCAAAGACACAATCCTCTGTGCCACTGTGACTATTCACCATCCACTCCCCATAGAATAACTATCATCTCAAGAAGCCGAATGAATGGAAATAAGTTTCTATGGTGGCGAACTCATGGTTGATTCTAACCCAAAACTTATCTCTAGTGTTGAATTTGCATCCTTAGTAATATGTTCTCAGAATAGCCTTAGCTAAAAACATTTTTGCTCTGTACCTCTCCACTTTCAGTTAGTTATTTGTCAGAACTATGGAAAGATAAGAACTGAAAAAAGTCACACAAATCCAAATGCTAATTTGTACTAAATAGATCTATGCATAAAAAACTTTAAATAAAGTAAACATTATCAATACATTCTCATAATATTCTTTATATTAACCTCTTGCCGTCCGCCCGTAGTAAAAAAACGGACGGACGGCACTGCAGCATCTGCGGGTTGCCGTCTCCAGACGGCAATTTTTTTCTGCTCGCGCGCGCCCCCTAGCGGGCACGCACGGGCAGAAAAGACCCGTCCAATGCGAACACCCGGTACCGGGTGTTTCACATATAGGCGATCAGCGGGTCCATAGCCCGCCGATCGCCTATATGTGCTCGTTCGATGTGTGCTACATCACTTCCGCATTCACCTGTCAGTCATCTGGAGAGAGAAGAAGCTGATAAAGCAGATCTCTGCTTTATCAGCTTCTTTTGGGGTCCATAGGTGATATTAGGGGTCCTAGAGACCCCTAATATCTCCATAAAGAGGACCTGTCAGTGTGCCTTTGCTATTATATAGGGGGTTGTTATCCCCCTATATAATAGCAATAACAATAAGTGCAAAAAAAATATATAAATAAAAAAAAAGAAAAGTAACACATAAAAAAATAAAATAAAATAAAAGCCACATATAAAAAAAGGGGGAAAAACCCCCCCAAAATGTTTAACTCCCCCACCCCCACGTTTACGCGCCTATAAACGTAAATACGCGTCCGGTGCCCCAGCGCTCAAAAATTACAATTGCGCTACACATGTTACATATCGCCGCGAACGTCGCAGTGAGAGCAATCATTTTAGGGCCATCAATCACTGATAACACTAAACTGATGAGCGGTAACAGCTTTTAAAGTGTCGCCTAGGGCCAATTTTGGGTATTATCGTTTTTTGAGGTTTCGCGCGCGCACGCAATTTTAAGGCTTGACATGTTTAGTGTCTTTTTACCCGACGTGACCCCATCTTTTATATTTTACCAAAAAATTGGGTAATAATAAATGTTTTATCATTTAATATAGGGGAAACTGTTTTTTTTTTAAAATTTTGGTAATTTTTCCTTAATATAGTAAAAAAATAAATCCCCCAGTGGTGAATAAATACCACCAAAAGAAAGCTCTATTTGTCCCCAAAAAAAGGTATAAAATTCATTTCAGTACAGCGCTGCATGACGGAATAAATGTCAGTTAAAGTACCGCAGCGCTGAATACTGAAAAATGGCCTGGATGGGAAGGGGGTTTAACACCGCGGATGTCAACTGGTTAAAGGGAACATAAAATCGTTTCAATGAATCTTTAGATGGGCATGTTTTTAAAAACCTTATTAGTTTGTAATCATTTATGTGCAGTTTCTTCTTCCTATTTTGCAGTGTTTCACAATGGCTGTGCTTTTCACAATGCAAGCCTATGAATTGAAAGGCTCTCTAAAAACGCAAAGCTACTCCCTATGTGGCAGAGACAAAGTGATGGTAACATTTTGAGTCTTATCTGCCAGTCTTTATAGTCAATGCAGTATCAAAATGCATGGAAGACCAAGCATGTAAAAAGTGTCATCAAAATTTAAATTAAGGTAAACAATGAAACAAAAATACACATGTGCACAAAATTCACAATGCCTTTCCTTTAAGCCAATGTTATTCACATACACATACAATAAAAAAATGGCAATAATAATAATCCCTTTTAATAGCAGAATATGTTTAACCCTGAGCAAAATAAAAGATAATTCTTACAATGCTGTATGTCAAATTCACTGAGGAACCACATCCCAGGTCCCATCAAACCATTCACTTACAATATGTCAGAATGGTGTCAAGTCACTGATGTTGTTGCCTGCCTCCTGGCTGCCACTTACAAGTTATCTGATAGAAGGCTGTCACTGCTGGAAGAGGTCACCTTCACTAACGGTTTTTGTCGCTTTTTTTTTTTTTATTTAAATGTCACTTTTGATGGTTTACTGGCTAAAATTCTGTTTGTAATCTCTCAGGCTGGTCAACACTTTGCAACATTGTGTAAAATCATGGAAATGAGTAAATACTAACAAGAAAATATGTTTTGCTTCCAGAAAGATAATAAAGAAGAGAATAAAATGGCACAAGAAGACAAAGTCCAGTCCTGCTCCATCTGAAACAGATTAATTCTAATATGTCCAGGTATTATAGTGCATTGTGTTGCTGGGAATTAAAAGAAAAGTGAAATTAAGGGGGAAAAAATACAGTATATGAATGCTCAATGTAATAGGTTGTGGATACGTGCTCCCATAAGCAACAATGTCATTAACTTTAGGCATATGGGGATAAATAAAAGAACATTTGCAAAATGGTTTTTGGTTGATTTGTATACTAAGAAAAAGAAGTGTTCAGAGAGCTTTGTTAGTCACTCTGTTACCCCCACTGAGATTTTGAATACAAATTCTTTTAACGTTGAGCTACAGTCAGATGTCTGCAATTTGTTTTTTAATCCAGTTATGTATTAATTTAAAAAATCATTAAATGTATTTTTACACATAACTAGTAGTACCTGAATCTGTCCTATTGATCTCCTTTAATCCGTGCACGGGAGCAGTCAGATGGGAACATGGAGGGTCACCACTCTTTCCACAGTGCTCTCTCTTAACATGCTTACATCTAGGGAGAGCATAGTGATGACACATGCTTTATTGTTGAAGAAGGAGCTGGGGTAGGTCCTGGACAAATGTGTATAGCCGAATTGCATTGTAGTCAGCCTAGTGGTGGAGAACCTGACAGTGATTTCCAGCAAAAGTGTCTAGAATACTGAACTGGCTGAACAGAATGACAAATCCTTTAGCAGGAGCAAAACAGTACACATATCGGTCAGGGACGAGTGGTGACACCTGCTTTGTTTCTGTGGGAAACTATGTGAGGGAGAGAGAAGAGAGAAAGGTGCTATGTTGTGTTCCCCCTGGGTTATTCATTTTGCACACCTTATGTAGAAATGGTGAGGGAGAAAAATGCAATGAAGTTGGCTGCAGTTAACAATAAAAAAACGTGGGCGTGATATGACAGTCTGCAAATGCAGAGAAGAAAGGCCACCATGATGGCTGGTATTCTCTTAAAATTCTTTATTTTAAGTAAAGACTATCGTTTAATATAATTATATAATATAAACAATCCAAATATGCTTGTCCTAAGAACATGTTATGCAGGGCGACTGATGGGGTATATACAAGGATGGTGGACAATTGCGTCTGGAACCTGAGAGTCGTTTTGGCATTCTGTTCCAGATGTTCACTGGAGTGTCTTGACATGCTGGATTGCACAAATTGTGTGACACAACCAGGTGACTTGAGCCTGAGTCTCTGGGGGTGATTTACTAACCTAAACACACGCACGCACCAGGTGCGTGTGATTTTCACACAGCAAAACGTATTTATCAACCAAAAAGTCTCTAAAAGCATATTTCCACTAATGCCATATATGGAAAAATCATGCACATGATGCATATATAATGCTGCTTCACAGTTTAGACAAAAGTGGTTAGCTCATGCATTTACATTCCTGCATTCATCAACGCAAGCAACACAACATAGAGCTAATTTACACAGCATCACCTTGCAATTCATGCAAGGCTTTGCACAACACACCTGCTGGGTGTGTACACACTACAAAGGTGTTTAGATTCCACCCATAGATCATGCTGGGAGGGAACACACTACAGAGGTGTATACATGTTCGTGGTGTGTTTATAAGGTTAGTAAATCAACCCCTCTGTGCCTGTGCAACTTGAGGTACAGCAAAGGAAAACACATTTGGTGGGTAGAAGCTTGACCTGGGAAAAAGGAAACTCCACTGTGCCTGTGCAAGGTGTAGACCCCCTAGACCTGTATGTGTAGCTATGCTCAGCACTGTAAAGTAAATGTCAGTGGAGTGCCCCTAGCACAGCAAAGTCAAAATTTTCACAATAAACTATCTTTTTAAAATTTGAATATGCACAATATTTTTTGTGTGAACCATTGTTATTGCATTAAAGGGTTATTAAACCCTCAGTGGTTTTTGCATATAACTACTGCTAGCAAGCAGTAGATAAATGCAAAAATTTTTTTAAAACTTCTAAAAAGGGTTTAAACTTACCTGTGCCTTCACCGCGCGCTCCTGTCCAAACATCTGAAGAGTCTCGCAGTGGTGTATTCTGGTTTGGGGCTGCCCTAGGCAAGATGAAACGCAGATGCCCCCCCACACTAAATTTGCCCCATCCCTTCCTGTTTTTGACTTTTTGCTTAGCCTGTCAGTTGCTGGATACAGTGTATACATTGTATTTAGCTATTTTTTTATTCTTTTGCATTTTTACTTTTTATTTATTTAATGTTATTTAAACTTTTTTAACAAATTTTATTTTATTTTTTTAACTTTATTTGTTTTAACTTTATTTTTTTTTCATTTTTCATTTTTATTTATTTAACTTTTTTTAAACTTTTTTTCTTTTTGCAGTATTTAATAACCACTGGGGTTTTTATTTTTTACAATATAACAAAAAAAGTCCCCTAAATTTTGAAAAAAAAACCTGTTTCCCTATGAAATGTTATGACACATTTATTATCACCCCAATTCTTTGGTAAAATATAAAAGACGGGGTCACGTCGGGTAAATAGACACCAAACATGTCAAGCCTTAAAATTATGCGCGCCCACAAATCGTAGGAAAATGACCACCCAAAATTGGCCATAGGGACGCTTTAAAAGCTTTTATCGCTCATCAGTTTAGTGTTATCAGTAATTAATGGCCCTAAAATTATTGCTCTCACACTGACGTTTGTGGCGATATGTAACATGGGCAGCACAATAGGTGGAATCGTTGTTTTCGCACGTAGGCACAACTGACACATGTTTGCATGTGTATGTGGTGGGGGGCGAGGGATTGTAAACTTCTTTTGTGTTATTTTTTTTTAATTATTTGTGACTATTTTTTTAAGCTTCTTTTTTTATGCTTTAAAAAAAAATTTTTTGACACTTAACTTTATTGCTATCGAAAAGTCAGAAAAGTTGGGGTTTTTTAGGCAGCCGACTGACAACTTGCACACCAAGAATTTCTTGAAAAAGTATATTTTAATTGATTAAAAAGCAAATAGAATTGATAAAATTGACAACATGATTCCCCTGTAAACTCACTCCACATTGATTAAATTCATTCATATATAGATGACAATCAGAATTCTTGTGCAATTGAACATGATTGAAAAAACATGATTGAAAAGTTCATAAATACATAACATGATTAATATAATGAAAGATGATGGAGGAGCTTGATTTTCTCAACGTTTCGCACTAGATAGCGCTTCTTCAGGAGATGAAGAGGGAAGTTGTC